>NW_026651554.1:0-300000 GCF_028751815.1 Salvia miltiorrhiza
TACTTGTGTTATTTCTATTGATAAACTAAACAATGATTAACTGCAAAGAGTAACCTAACAACCAACAACGTGCTCCACCAAGGCTATTGCGAAACTAAGTTTAATTTCCGCTGCGTATGATATCAGTCTGACTGATCTATCTTTTGATAGTCAGGAAGAGTGTTATCATCTCTGTCTTAGCAAACACGACTGAAGCCCTTACGTGCATCAGTTAAGTTCCAACAACTTAACTGATAACTCTTTACTGAAGAGCTTTCAGTATCAGTCGTCAATCCTGTTTGGTCAAAACTGTTTTCAGTAAAACAGGAGTCTGTGTTTGCATGCAAAGTTTCGTTTTGATCTCTGACTGAGATCCCTCTGATTGGGGATTTGAAAAATAGCCCATAGGTGTATTCCCCCCCCCCCCATACACCTATTCGAGACCCTCTGGACCTAACACGTTCAATGTACGACTTCCTCACCTCTGCTGGCCCGTTTGCTGCTTCAGCTTCACTTTCGCCAAGGTTGTACTAGAAGTCAATTCCATTTAACGTGTCTACTTTTTGCTGGAAATCAACTCCTCCAAGATAGGATTCCTTCTAAAGACGAAAATTGATCAAATGAAACATCTTATTTGGTGTTGAACCCTCATCTTGCGTCCTATGCTTGGGAAATCCTGAAACTGCTTCACACTTGATGCTTGATTTCCTCTTCGCGTCTCAAGTATGGTCTCTGGTGAAGTTTTAACTAAGTTGTACTCTAGCTACCTCTTCGGATTTGTGCAATCATATTTCGGATACTTCATCATGAATGGCCAAGGAAAGGTCGAAAAAAGGTATTAAACTTAATTTGGCAATGCACGGTTTCGAGAATTTGGAAAGTGAGAAATGAGCTTATCTTTAGGATATTAATCCGAATATTGCTAAGATTGTGGAAGGTATGGAGATTAATTCTTGGATCTACGTGCAAACTATCCTAATTCTTTTTGCTATTCATTAATTGACAGATTGGTGTTTTAGTCCAGAGAGTGTATATTGTATACCTGTAGTTTGTAATTTTGTTCTACTTCTCTTTGTAAGGATTTAATTAATACCCCTAGTACTGATCATATATATATATATATATATATAGGGTGTGGTTCTAGAGAGAACTACATTATTTGTGAGAATGGGAGAACCATCAAATCTAATGCATCTACTGTAAAAATTAATGCATTCACTGTTAAAATTAATGCACTAAAAAAAAAAAAAAAAATGCTCCCTTCAGGATTCGAACCCAGGATCTGCATTCATCCAACAAGATGATGCATCCACCGTAGATCTTGATGATCGAATGGCTGAAAATGGTTCTCCGGTCTTCTTTTATTTATGGTTCTTTCCTGAACCTCTCCCTATATATATATATATATATATATATATATATATATATATATATATATAGATATATAGATATATATATATATATAATATAGGGGAGGGCTAGAATAAAAACACTCTTAAGTGTATAAAATATAAATGATTTTTAGCCCTTAGATCATCAAGATCTACGGTTGATTCGTAACCCTGTTGGATGAATTCGTGGTCCTGAGTTCGAATCCCAAAGGTAGCAAAAAATTATTTTTCACAATTCGTAACCATGTTTGATGAATTCGTAACCCTGTTGGATAAAATTCGTACATTAAAAAACGTTTATATTTATATTTTAAGAAGTGTTTTTACAGTAGCCATATATATATATATATATATATATATATATATATATATATATATATATGTTTATCTTGACCTTTAAAAAACAAAGCAATACATACACAAACGAAAAATCCATTTATAATAGAGCATTCGATATCATTATGAAGCCCATCCATTTACAATAGAGCATTGGATATCATTATAATTTGCTTCGTATATTTAATACAAATTAGTAGTATAGACACTACTATCGGACATTTTATTTTCGAATACAAATAAACCTTATAAAGTGACGAAGAAAACATTAACGGCATATATCAAGTTTTATTGTATATGTGGATATGTATATGATATGTAACCAAGATCTCACATCGATGGTTTATATGGAGTGGCAACCACAAAGAGATTGTCTTTTCTTGAAGTCGTAATTCCATCATTTTCAATCATGTCCAAATCTTCAACCCTAACACCTTCTGGAAGTTTCCAATCGAAGTTGTAAAGCAGTTGAGCTAAAGCCAACTCCACAGTAGCCAAACCAAACATGATTCCAGGGCACATTCTTCTTCCACTTCCAAATGGCAAGTACTGAAAATCACCACCAGTGAAATCCACACCATCATTCTCGAATCTCTCGGGCTCGAACCTTTCTGGATCTTTCCAGAAGTTTGGATCCCTATGCATAGCCCAAATATTCACCATCACCCTAACATCAGCAGGTATTGTGTATCCTTTGACTTTGCATGCCTCCCTAGAAGCTCTAGGCAACATTGGAACTGGAGGGTGTAGCCTCAAACTCTCTTTGATCACCAGTTTCAGATATTTCAGTTTATGAACAACGTCATTTTGTTCTAAAGTAGTAGCAGTAGTGCCTTCTTTCAAGACTTGTCTTAGTTCAGCTTGTGCCTTGGCCATCACTCTAGTGTTTTTCATTAGTTCTACTATCGTCCAATCAATGGCTGATGATGAGGTCTCAGTTCCAGCTGAGAAAATGTCCTGCACATCAACAAAACAAATTAAGTATATAAATAAATAAACAAAATGTCTTGCGCGTGTTGGTCAAGCGGTAAGGGGTTAATGCCTGAGGTCAAAGGTCTCGGGTTTGAGTCCCCTGTGGCACGACCTTTAAATTTCTTTATTTAATACTATTAATTTATAAAAATAAAGTATATAAATAAATAATTTAACAATATATATATATATAGGGAAGAGCTAAAATAAGAGCATTTCTTAAGATAAAAAATAAGAATCATTTTCAGCCCTTAGATCATCAAGATCTACGGTTCATTCGTAATCCTGTTGGATGGATTTATGATCCCGAGTTCGAATCTCAAAGGTAGCAAAAATTTATTTTTCATAATTCATACCTTTATACAACGAATTCATATGTGATGTACATAAAATTCATACATAAAAAATTGCTCTTATTTCTTATTTTAAGATGTGTTCTCACGGTAGCCCACCCCTATATATATATATATATATATATATATATCTCAGTGTTTGTGGATATATTGGTACCAACAATGATTGTCATATTGAAAAAGTATGAAAGAGAATTTAAGAAGAAAAAAATAATACTAATAACTTCCTAGAGGGACACGGGTTTTAAAACAAAGTTGTTGAGTGTATTAGAAGTGGTGAAAAAATGTTATAAAATTCTCCCTCCGCATGTTTGTTTGTCCCACTTCAATTGGCACTTTCCTAAAATAGTATGTGATCCCTACTTTCTCTACTCACATAAAATAAGTGGATCCTGCCTACTTTACACTCTTAACCATTTATTCTTAATCTCCGTGCCCAACTCAAAAGTGTTAATTGAAGTGGGACGGATGGAGTAATTTTTTAAAGAGGGATGGACACGAATTTTAAGACAAAGTTGTTGAGTGTATTGAAAGTAGTAAATAAGTATTATAGTGGTGGGGTAGTATTCCAAAATGAACCCAAACAAGAAAGATAAGAAGTTATTTGGGATACGGAAGGAGTAGGATATTAAATTAATGTTGTGGTAAATCTCAAGTAGGACATCAACGATATATAAATAAGACGAGTAATTAAAGTGAACTTACATACAACACAGCTTTGATATTGTCATTGCCAATAGGAAAGTTGAGCTCCTCTCCTCCTTCTTCCTTCATCCTCAGCAATACATCAACAAAATCCTCACTCCCAAATTCACCATTCCCACCCGCATTCTCCGCCAGATTCTCCTTGTGCTCATCAATAACATCATCAAGAATCACATCGAGCTTGCGCCGCATCCTCTTCAGCCTCATCTTAGTCCAGCTCAGCGCCGTCACAATCCTGGAAGACGGGAAGAAATCCGCAATCTCAAACCCTCCCGCCATCCTCAGCGTCTCCATCATCACCTTAATCAAACCCTCTCTATCATTGCACACGCCGCCAAATGCAGCTCGGCACGTGATGGAGCTGGAGAAGGAGAAGATCTTCTCCGTTAGATTCACGGAGCTTCCAGAAGATTCCCGCAAGAAATCGACCAAGCGAGCGGCCTCGTCTCTTCTGATGGACCGGAAGGAGCGCACCATTCTAGGGCTGAGAAGCTCGTTGATGCAGATCTTCCGCATCTGCCGCCAGTTGTCGCCGTAGGGGCTGAAGGCGATGTCGAGGTAGCCGTACCACATGATCTCCAAGGCCACGCCCTTGGGTCTGTTGGCGAAGCTGGGGTCGAGATCTTTCAGCATTTCTTTCGCGATCTCCGGTGACGACACCACCACGGCGGGGGCCTCGCCCAGCTTGAGGTACATGATGGGGCCGTGGCGGGCGGCTAAGTCTGTGAAGCAGCGGAAGGGAGGGGAGCTTATTTGATGCAGGTTTCCGATTATAGGAAGTGTTTTGGGGCCTGGTGGCAATTTGATCACATTTCTATTTTTGGATTTCTTCCATTTCTTGATGAAGAAGAAGATTATTGCAGGCAAAACGAGAGCAGCAGTAGATAAGTTGCATAGAACTAGCATTTTTCTTTTTCTTTTTTTTGTTTTTGGATTTGGGAGGATGTATTTATTGTGGGTTTATTCCAATGATTTTGAGTTTGCAAGAACCTCGTGCAAGGTTAGTTATGGGTGATGCGCGTGACACCGGTAATGAATCAAAAATAGTAATTTTGCACCGTAATCGAGAATGGATGCCCATATCTTCCACCGCCTAATTCTTACTATGAATATCTCATTCTTGCCTGCATGTTTAAATTAATCGAATTTGGTATATAGTATAATATAATGTCCCAAAATAGAAATATGATAACAACTGCAAAAATTAATACTACTAAAGTGTTGATATAGTTGAATAATTCCACTTAGAGAAGGATTCATATGCGGACATTCCACACACTCTAATAGGATATTCATGAGTGTTTTATTACGCATTCTAAAAGAATACTTACGCTTATTTTGTAGATTGATAAAAATACGCGGTCAGTCATCATCATGATCTGTATAAATGATAAGATCGTATGTCCAAAACAATATATACATCGAGAGTTTTTACAAAGACACCGAGATTCTTCAAGTTCATATATTTTTTTGAAGCTGGCTTGGAAGTGTAACACAAATTCATTAAGGCATTTCATCGAACAGTACATCTGCAACGTCAAGTATGGATGGGATTGTTTTTAAAGTATCAATTCGCATGGAATTTTGATGTACACAGTACACTACATGTAATTGGTCAACTAATCGCTGGCAAATAATTTTTATATTTTTTGCTTATTTTCTTTCATATATTTTCATCAAGTTTTGAATAAAGCATCATTGATGAACAACAAATTAGGTTTGTGAGGAGAACAAAGCTTTTATATATCATTTTGGGAGTTTTATGCACATATATCATTGATGAACAATAAATCTGATTAATTTGTGCTATTTATACAGAATTTTGGGGAGTTTTATGCACATATTCGAATATCAAACACCAATAAAATTATAAATACATCGTTGGACATATATGGGCAAAACTAGGGGATTAGCTACATGGGTACCAGAGGGGCCATAGCCCCCTATATTTTTATTTATTTATTATTAGTAGTATGTATTAATTAATAATTAGAATAAAATTATACTCCATCAGTCCTAGCTTTTAGTATCCAATTGAGAGTGACATGGATTTTAATAAAGTACGTAATTGGATGTATTGTAAGTGGAATAAGGGTCTCACATTTTATGTGAGTGTTAAAATAATAAAGTGGAGTCCTACCTATTTTTACTAAAAATAGAAATGGATACAAAAATATGGGACATCCAATTAAACAAGGAAAGATGGATACTAAAAGGTGGGACAGAAAGAGTATTAAACTAATACTCCCTCCGTCTCACCTTTTAGTATCTATATTTCCATTTTAGTTCGTCCCACATTTTGATATACATTTCTATTTTTAGTAAAAGTAGGTGGGACCTTTCCTCTATTTTAATTATTTTAACACACATAAACTGTGGGATCTTTATTCTACTCACAACACACTCATCCATTTTATTATGTGTCACTCTCAAATGAATACTAAAAGTTGGGATTGAGGAAGTATTTTGATTCAGTCGATATATTTATTTTTTATTGTAAGATTGAAATTTTGTTTGAGGTTCATTGTGAATTTTGAGTGAATATATAAAGATCGTGCATGATTTAACTGTTCATATTCTTTGAGTTAAAATTTAATAATTTACTAGTTTGAATTGTTTTAATTTTTTAGTTATTATTGAATGTTGTTTTATTATTTCATTAACAAATTAAATTAATTAAATTTTATAAGATAGTATATATGAAATTCCTTGATATGATCTGCTACATTATTAGATAATATTTAATTATATACAATATGAATATTTAGGATTATAAGGGGAATGAATTTAGTTTTTTTTTTTTTTTTTTTAGGGAAAAAGAGATAACTTTATTGCTCACAAGAACATGGAATATGGAGATGGCCCTCCACAAAGATCGGGAGTTCATTCCAAACATAATGTGAATAAAAATCTCTCGCAACTTTCGCTAGACTATGAGCGATAGCATTTTGATGGCGTTTAACCAACGTAACACAAACCTCCGGAAGCGAACTGAGCACTTCCTAGCAAGCAGAGGCAATAAAACCAATTTCCAAAAGGTTCCTCTCTCCGGAGCTAAGAGTGTCACAAGCTCGTTTGCAATTAATTTCTTCTTTTTATACTACTAAAGTTTTTAACACATCTTCATTGAAAATTATTCAGTCTTGTATACTTGCTAGTATATAATTATTCAGTCTTTTCAAACTTTTCGGGTCTTCTTCATTAATTGTCTAATCTTGTTCTAAAAAATGTCAAGATAATTGAAGCACGTTGCTTTCCAATCTCATCATAAACGTACTGAGTGAAACTGACGGTCGATGCCTCTCCCACAACCCAATTTTTTTTACTTCTTATCTTTTAATTCTAGAATATTCTTTACAAAATATCTATTCAAATCAAGTTTATATTCCAACAATAATTTCAATGGATCCACGGTTGTTTCAGTTCAGCCACTATCAACGTGTTGGTCAATGGGAGTCCCTCTGGGATGTTTCAAATGGAAAGAGGACTAAGACAGGGGGTCCCTTTGTCCCCATATCTTTTTCTCATTGTGGCTGAAGGGCTCAACCTTCTCACAAGAAGAGCGATCCAAAGGAACTTACTCGAACCGGTAAAGTTTGGAGACGGCGATCTGAAAGTCTCTCACCTTCAATACGCCGATGATACAGTGTTCTTGGCCCCGGGGAAGAACGAAAATACATGGACAATTAAATGCATCCTCAAGTTGTTCGAATTGGCGTCGGGTCTCAAGGTTAATTTTGATAAGAGTAATATCTTCGGGATCAATATTCCGAGCCCGTTTAGGGACCAACTGGCAGAGACTCTCAGTTGCGCCGCGGCTGACCTCCCCTCTAAGTATCTGGAATTATGATCGGTGCACGACTTTCCCGCGTTGATGATTGGAGATACCTCATGGAGAAAATTAAGAGAAAGATTGTTAAGTGGAAAGATCGAAAGATCTCTTTTGCAGGTAGGATCACCTTACTCCGATCGGTGTTACTCTCGTTGCCGATCTTTCATTTGTCTTTTGCAATCCTCCCCAAGAAAACGTTGGCTGATATTCGGGTCATGATGAGTACTTTCCTTTGGGGTGGAGGGGGCTTGGAGCAAAAGAAAATTCATTGGGTTAATTGGAACGAAACCTGTGAGGAAACGAGCAAAAGGGTGGGCTCGGCGTTAAGGATTTTGGTAGTTTCAATCTTGCTCTTATGGCAAAATGGATTTGAAAATTTCTCACTGAACCCGATTCCTTGTGGGTTAGGATGGTGAAAGCTTGCAATGGGGATTGGGTTTGGGACAAGGAAGGTCTTTCTTCCTGTAGGGGTGGCGACGCAAAGTTCGGTTGGTGGAAAAAGGTTGCCGAGATCAGTCGGGGCGAGAGAGGTACCTGGTTCTGACAAAATGTGGAGAGGAGGATTGGTAACGGGCAATCCATTTCCTTTTGGCACCACCATTGGGCTGGAAACTTCAAATGATGTGACAAATTCCCAAGACTTTACCGGCTATGTGATAACCAAAGGGGCATGCTCAGCGAAATGGGGATGTGGGCCGAGGATAACTGGTCTTGGAAGGTGGAATGGATCCGCGGTCTTAGAGGGCGTGAGGAAAGTCAAGCTTATGACCTCCTTAACCTTTTAAATAATTTCTCTTTAAAGGTTGGCCAGGAGGATGGATGGATCTGGAAACGCTCCATCAATGGAGTCTATACCGTTAAGTCCGCTTACATCTCTATCCGTGAGACCGCTGGCACGAGCACTCCCCAAACAACGAAGAAGGAGTTTGTGAGCATCTGGAAAGCGGCAGCCCCCCACAAAGCGAGATCAACGGCTTGGAGAATTTTCAAAGGCCGCCTAGCGACGTGTGACAACCTCCACAAAAGACAGATTCAAATTCCAACAACGGCGTCTCTTTGTCCCCTTTGTGATACCTGAAGCATTTACTCTTCTTCTGCTCTCTCTCGATGAACATCTGGAATACTATCTTGAAATGGCTTGGAGTTCAAGCGGCGCTTCAACAATCTCCGTCCGAGCATTTAATTGCCTTCACTAATCTTGGTAAGAAAGCGACAGTCAATTTTCTCTCTAGTGTTTGGATTTGTACCACTTGGTGTATTTGGAAGATGAGGAATGATTGTGTGTTCAACCAAGGGAAATGTGACATCGATAAAATGGTGTCCGAGATTAAGTCGAGACTGTGGAGTTGGTCTAAAGTTTACAAGCTGGGATCAGCGAACTGGGATTTTCGATCTTGGGTCTTCTCTCCAAATATTCTTAACTGAAGTAGCTGCGACAACTCTGCGGTTCGCCTCAGTGGCTGTCTTCTTGTGAGGTGTTTCCTTAGGTTTTTTCCCATCTTGTGTTCTTCTGTTGTTTGGCTTATTCCCAGATGTACGCCTCTCTCTTTTGGTACCTCTTGTACCTTTCTCTTTTATAAAATTTTTTCCTTTTCCTGAAGAAAAAAAAAAGGTGATTGTGTTTAAATATAATTTTTTAACGTTTGAATATAATTAAATAATAGTAATATAAGAAAGAGAAATGATACCAAAACAATACAAATTTAACAAATTAATATAATAAATTACTGCAAAATGCTAAACAATTATCGTCGCTGCTACTATGATTAAAACAACATGCTATGTTCTCTCTTTCTCGTCTTGTTTCTTCTATTTATGTATATAATCATTTTTTTGGGGGTGGCTTAGGAGCCGAATCCGCCCTTGGGGCAGGGGCGGATCCCGGAGGGTGAAGCCCCTCCTAATTATTGAGTTTTTTTTTTAATTTAAAATATATATATGAGTCTTGTTTTACAAAAAAATAATTTGCTTATTATATTACCTCATACAAAATTAATTTAAGGTTAATTGTGTTATTTAAAATTATATAATTTATGAAAATGTTGTTCATTATTATTATTATTGTGCTTGTCTTTTAATAAAAAAATGTCGAAAATGTACGGAATGCCCCCACAAAAATTTGTAATGTATTGAAACTAGTTTCTAATATATTGAAATTATAGAATGTATGAAAATGTTGTTCTTTATTATAACTATTATGCTTGTCTTTTAATAAAAATACCTAAAATGTACGAAAATACCCCAAAAAACACTACAAAAAAAATGTGTGAATAGCGATGGCACGGCGGCGGCAAAAACAGCAACCCGCCTTTTGCCTATTACCGACGCCAAAACAGCCGCCGCTAATTAGCGGCGGTTGCGCCGTCGCTAATTTAAACATAAACTCCCTCCGTCCCTAAAATAAGTTTCTCTTTGAGGACGGCACGGGTTTTAAGGAAAAGTGATAAAGTGTATTGATAGTGAAGAAAAATATGTTATAATTAGTATTGAGAGTTATGAAAAAGTGAAAAAGTGTTATAATTAGTATTGGGAGTGGTGAAAAAGTGAAAAGTAAGAATAAATAAAGTATTATTAGTGGTGGGGTAGTTGTCCAAAAATGGAAAGAAAGAAAGAGGAACTTATTTGGGGGATGTCCCAAAAAGGAAAAAGAGAAACTTATCTCAGGGACGGAGGGAGTATTATTTTATATTTATTATTAATTAATTTAATAATATTTATTTATTACCGACGGCAATTGCCGTCGCTATTTACCGGCGGCATGTGGTCGCCGGTGACATCCGGCGATAGCACCACCGTCGTCCGGCCAAAATTATCGACGGCGGTGCTACCGCCACTAATTACCGACGACAAATGCTGTCAGTAATTTATTTTTTTTCAGCCTTATATATATATATATATATATATATATATATATATATATATATATATATATATAGGGAACGGTTATTCAATAAACCACCCTTATTTTAAGAATTACGAACTAGCAAAAATGCATGAATTTTATGTATAACACACATGAATAAACTATATAAAGGTCTGAATTGCGAAAAATAATTTTTTGCTACCTTTGGGATTCGAACTCAGGATCTTGAATTTATCCAACAAGGTCATGAATCAACCGTAGATCTTGATGATCTAAGGGCTGAAAATGGTTCCTAATTTATATTTTAAGAAGCGTTCTTATTTTAGCCTTCCCCTATATATATATATATATATATATATATATATATATATATATAGGGGGGGCGGTTATTCAATAAACCACCCTTATTTTAAGAATTACGAACCAGCAAAAATGCATGAATTTTATGTATAACACGCATGAATAAACTGTATAAAGGTATGAATATCGAAAAAATAATTTTTTGCTACCTTTGGGATTCGAACTCATGACCATGAATATATCCAACAAGGTGATGAATCAACCGTAGATCTTGATGATCTAAGGGCTGAAAATGGTTCTTAATTTATATTTTAATAAGCGTTCTTATTTTAGCCTTCCCCTATATATATATATATATATATATATATATATATATAAAAATAATAATAATAATAATAATAATAATAAATTAATAAATAAATATTTTTTCAACATAAAAATAAGGACGAAAACCCAATCCGTAATTAACAACATTTTTTGGATATCATCTCGACATATTCTAAGGTTATGAATATATATGATATTGTATATTGAAGTAGACTTTAAATGAATTAATAGGTACTAGATATATCAATAATACGAGTGTTCTGTACTGGTGACCATTCGAAAATAACTTTAAGGTTAAGTGTGCTTGACTGAGAGCACAACTAAGATGGGTGACCGACTGGAAAGTTTGTCTAACTTATGTAATACTGTATAAATACGAAAATAAATTGTGAATATACAATAAAATAAATTAAAAAATACTATTATCGACGGCATTTTGCCGTCGGTAATACCTCGGCCAAGTCCGGCGAGTGCGCCACTGCCGTCCGGTCAACATTACCGACGGTGGTGGCATCGCCGCCGCGTCCCTTTTATATATATATATATATATATATATATATATATATATATATATATATATGGTGTGGTTCTAGAGAGAACTACATTATTTGTGAGAACGGGAGAACCATCAAATCTAATGCATCCACTGTAAAAATTAATGCATTCGCTGTTAAAATTAATGCACTAAAAAAATTTAAAAAAAAATGCTCCCTTCAGGATTCGAACCCAGGATCTGCATTCATCCAACAAGATGATGCATCCACCGTAGATCTTGATGATCGAATGGCTAAAAATGGTTCTCCGGTCTTCTTTTATTTATGGTTCTTTCTTGAACCTCTCCCTATATATATATATATATATAATAATAATAATAATAATAATAATAATAATAATAATAATAATAATAAATTAATAAATAAATATTTTTTCAACATAAAAATAAGGACGGAAACCCAATCCGTAATTAACAACATTTTTTGGATATCATCTCGACATATTCTAAGGTTATGAATATATATGATATTGTATATTGAAGTAGACTTTAAATGAATTAATAGGTACTAGATATATAAATAATACGAGTGTTCTGTACTGGTGACCATTCGAAAAGAACTTTAAGGTTAAGTGTGCTTGACTGAGAGCACAACTAAGATGGGTGACCGACTGGAAAGTTCATCTAACTTATGTAATACTGTATAAATACGAAAATAAATTGTGAATATGCAATAAAATAAATTAAAAAATACTATTACCGACGGCATTTTGCCGTCGGTAATACCTCGGCCAAGTCCGGCGAGTGCGCCACTGCCGTCCGGTCAACATTACCGACGGCGGTGGCGTCGCCGCTAATTAGTGACGGCATTTGCCGTCGGTAATTTTCCAGCAACTCTCCGCCGTTCAATGGCGGAAATGCCGTCGGTCATGGTGTTTTTTTTTTTTTGATAAGGAAAGTAAATATTATAGAACGAAAAGGCACCAGTAGTACCAAGAAGATTACAAAATCATCGGTGATTCCTCATTCGACATCCACCTATGAATCCCAACTCCATCATTAACAAAACCAAAAATTCTACCCCAACTCCACACTCTAGCTTTGATTTCTCCAAACAAGTTTGCACTCTCCCATATTTTGTTCTCAAATCTACTCTCATTACGCATTTTCCAAATAAGCCAAGTAGTACAACACCAAAGAGCCATCAAGAGCTTCTTATTTCTTTTCCGGCCACTCAAACTAGTAAAGAACTGAAAGTGCGAGGACACGTCATATGGCTGCGCCATGCTAACTCCGAGCCATTGAAAGATTGCTTCCCATACCTTTGAGGTCTTTGGACAGTGGATCAACAAGTGGTTCGTGGATTCCTGCCGATGAAAACAGGCGTTACATCCCACCTCGACTTCACACAACATCACATTTCTTCTCGAGAGATTGTCACACGTCGGAATTCTGTTCTTCAAAATTCTCCATGCGGTAAGCTTGACTTTGTTTGGAATAGGGATCTTCCACACCTTCGTACTCATATCAGTTTCCTCCACCGCCTCCGTAGTCTCGTTTGCTTGATCTTTAATAGCTTCATAAGCAGACTTGGTTGTAAAGCCTCTCCCGATGTCGCCACTCCATGTCCATCCGTCCTTGTTATCTGCACACAGATTAGTACCAGAAACAAGGCTAAGCAACTCCGAAACTCCTTCCCTCTCTCTCTCAAATAGCTCTCTTCTCCACCTTAAATCCCAACACCATCCAGTATCAGTCCATTCCCCAACTTCACAGATTGCAGCTTCTTTATTAGCACTCAACTGAAAAAGTCTAGGAAAAGTAAACTTCAACGGCTTTTGTCCAACCCACCACTGACTCCAGAATTTAAAGGTCTTCCCATCCCCCACCTTTGGCTTCAAATTTTGAACAAACCAAAAATTGCTCGCCCCTCCCGCCGCAGAAAACGATCTTCGGCCACCACCCATCTCTAAATCTACCTTTCCCCGCGTTTTCCAGACCTGTCTCTCCCCACTCAACCTCACCATAAATGGACCTAACAATTTTAGCCCAAAGCATGTCCCTTCCAGTAAGGTACCGCCACAACCATTTAACGACAAGTGCCTGATTAAACCACTCAATATTTTTAAGCCCCAAGCCTCCTTCATCTTTTGAAGCACAAAGCACCTTCCATTTCACCCAAGCAATCGCACTTTTACTAGAACCCCCTCCCCACAGAAAATTACCAAGTAAAGCATTTAGGGAACTCACAATTGATTTTGGTAAACAGGTAAAAGAGAGCTGGTAAATCGGTATAGATTGAAGAACAGCCTTCACCAAGGTCAGTAATCTCCGTTTTTTTTGTAGTGAAAAATTTGAAATGTATTGAAACTAGTTTGTAATGTATTGAAATTATATAATCCATGAAAATGTTGTTCGTTATTATTATTATTATTATTATTATTATTATTATTATTATTATTATTATTATTATTATTATTATTATTATTATTATTAATATTATTATTATTATTATTATTATTATTATTATTATTATTATTATTATTATTATTATTATTATTATTATTATTATTATTATTATCTTTTAATAAAAAAATGCCTAAAATGTACGGAATGTCCCAAAAAAATTGGTAATGTATCAAAATTATATAATCTATGAAAATGTTGTTCTTTATTATTACTCTTGTGCTTGTATTTTGATTTAAAAAATGTCTAAAATGTACGGAATGCCTAAAAAGGGGGGGAGGCTACCACCCCCAAACCCCCGTAAAAGTTCAGCCCCCCGAACAAAATTTCTGGCTCCGGCTCACCACAATTATAGTCATATATGATTACCAAATATTAATATATCCACTTATAAAAATGGACATCGATTAATTTTATCAATATCTCAAAACATGATTCTAATCAATAAATAAACAAATCAGTAATCAGAGATAGGTAATATGTCTAATGAATAAATCTTTGATGTTTTCTTAAAGATATAGATGATAGATCTCATTGAGTCACATCCTAAAGTTATGTATGTGACTGAATTCACGTGGAAAACATCTTGAAGTTATATATGTATGTGACTCAAATGAAATCACGTGTAAGTATTAATTAATTCTTGGATGTCCCATTACTCCTGCATAGAAATCTTAGTTAACTAATTACATTCATGGGATTTCAAAATAATTAAAGGCGGGCCATTTCACAAGAGTTTTTGCGGATAGTTACTATTATTGCTTTGATTTATCAAGTTAGGCAGGCTAGGATTTAATAATCTTCATGAATTGTGATAGTGTTTAAATATTTTTCATTCGTCGAAATTTAAATTATTATTTTATCTCAAAGAACTGTTTCCAAGAAATCTTACTTTCTTATATTCTCATTGAGACATTTCATCGAGCATCTAGTTTCACTACAAGAAACAGCGAGTTTAACGACCGTAATTAAAGACCGAAATTTTCAGTCTTTAAAAAGGCGGGCGTAACGACCGAAATTTAATTTTTAACGACCGTTTTTTTTTTTATGTTTTTAACTTTATTTTTTAAAAAAATCTACGACCGAAAGAAACGGTCGTTAAAAATTAACGACCGTATCAACGATTGTATTTCGATCGTAAGACAGTTTTATTAAATTTTGATATAATTTTAATGGTAACGATCGAATTTTCGAGTTTAACGACCGAATTTTCGATCGTTAGAGCTGCGTTTTCTTGTAGTGTTTTCCTGCAAACCGTTACTCATGATTCTAACAAAAATTGAAAGAGATCATGCATGGTCACCCTTTGTAGTTATGCATGTTCATGTCTAGGGTCACTAGAGTATTAGATTTGAAAAACATGACTTTCGTATCTCAATTTCATAATTTTTGCTTCCCCAATTCAGTACCAAATTAAGAGCAGGGCAAGAAAATCGAATCTATTTTCATTGTCCCAATTTTTAGTATCTATATTACCATTTTAGTAGTATGTTCCACATTTTGGTATTATTTTTATTTTTAGTAAAAGTAAGTGAGATCCTTACTCCACTTTAATTATTCTAACCTTTATTCCAGTCACAACATACACAACCACTTTATTAAAACTCGTACATATCACTCTCAAATGGATATTAAAAGTTGGGACGGAGAGAGTAATAAAAAAATAGTAGTGCTATTGGCCACATTGGCTGTCTGCACAGGCGGTTTATTTGAAAGATCGGATTGGTTCGTTAATAAATCGTTATTTAATCAGTTATTAATCAAGATGCAAACTTTGGAATATATTTTAAAATTCTCTTAGCAATTGGCAATCATCCATTGATATATAGTACCAAATGTTAATCATGGCATATGTATATATATAGGGGAAAGCTAAAATAAGAACGCTTCTTAAAATATAAATTAGGAACAATTTTCAGCCTTTAGATCATCAAGATCTACGGTTGATTCATCACCTTGTTGGATAAATTCATGGTCCTGAGTTCGAATCCCAAAGGTAGCAAAAAATTATTTTTCGTAATTCATGCCTTTATACAGTTTATTCATGCGTGTTATACATAAAATTCATGCATTTTTGCTAGTTCGTAATTCTTAAAATAAGGGTGGTTTATTGAATAACCGCCACCTATATATATATATATATATATATATATATATATATATATATATAGAGTAAAATTTTGAAGTAGCCAAAATGAAGCATAAAACACAATTTATGGCCACACATTGAAAAAACACAAATTTTGGCCATTTTTATAGCTTTGGGACGTTTTTGCCCTTAATTGGGCGGACTGGGTAGGGTCAGGAGCGCGGGTCGCGTGCCGGGTAGGATCAGGCACGCGGGTCGGGTTAGGCACTTATGGCACTATTAGTGCCATAAGTGCCAACGATTTTTTTTTTTACTCCCCCTGCCCTGTCAACCCCCCAGACCCCCGACCCCACCCACCCCACCCACCCCCAAGCCAAAAAATTTTACTTTATTATTTTATTTTATGGCACTTATGGCACTAATAGTGCCATAAGTGCCAACGAAATTTTTTTTTTACTCCCCCTACCCTGTCTACCCCCCAGACCCCCGACCCCACCCACCCCACCCACCCCCAAGCCAAAAAATTTTACTTTATTATTTTATTTTATGGCACTTATGGCACTATTAGTGCCATAAGTGCCAACGAAAATCCAAAATAAAATAAAGTAAAATGGTCTTTTTAGCACTTATGGCACTAATAGTGCCATAAGTGCCAAACATGCAGAACAAATATAGAAACAACAGCATCATCTAAACCCTAAATGGAACATTTAAACCCTAAATGGATAATCTAAACCTTAAATGGAACATCTAAACCCTAAATGGATAATCTAAACCCTAAATGGAATATCTAAACCCTAGGGGAAGTGTTTAAAAAGTTCCTTTTGGCTTGGGGGTGGGTGGGGGGGTGGGGGGTAGGGTCGGGGGTCAGGGGGTAGGCAGGGCAGTGGGAGTAAAAAAAAAAATTATTGGCTTGGGGTGGGTGGTGGGGGGGTGGGTGGGGTTGGGGGTCTGGGGGGGTAGACAAGGCAGGGGAAGTAAAAAAAAAAAAAATTTGCTTGGGGGTGGGTGGTGGGGGGGGGGAGTGGGTGGGGTCGGGGTCTGGGGGGGTAGACAAGGCACGGGAAGTAAAAAAAAAAAATTTGGCTTGGGGGTGGGTGGGTGGGGGGTGGGTGGGGTCGGGGGTCGAGGGGGTAGACAAGGCGGGGGGAAGTAAAAAAAAAATTTTTTTTTGGCTTGGGGGTGGGTGGTGGGGGGGGGGGAGTGGGTGGGGTCGGGGGTCTGGGGGTAGACAAGGCAGGGGAAGTAAAAAAAAAATTTTTTTTTTGGCTTGGGGGTGGGTGGTGGGGGGTGGGGTCGGGGGTCTGGGGGGTAGATAGGGGTGGGAATTTCGGGATCGGGTAATCGGGTACCCGATACCCGACCCGAAAAAATCGGGTATCGGGTACCCTATACCCAAAAAATTAGGGGTCGGGCCCGTCGGGGTCGGGTTCGGGTATTTAGGGTGTTAAAAAATCGGGTATCGGGTATACCCGATAGGGTATCGGGTATACCCGAAATACCCGATTTTTTAATTAAATGTATTTAAATTATTTAATTAAATTTTAATTCCTTAATTTCAATTTCAATTTAATTAAATTTTAATTTCTTAATTTCAATTTCAATTTCAATTTCAATTGGGCATGAAATTAGTGGTTACATTTTCGAATTTTTTTAAAAAAAAATCGGGTATTTTCGGGTATTAGGGTACCCTAATACCTGATTAAGGAAAACCGGGTACCCTAATACCCGAAATACCCGATTTTACACAGTTTGACCTGAAACATGTAATTTTGACCGGGTAATTAGGGTACCCGAATACCCGACTCGGGTACCCGAGTCGGGTATTAGATTTTTTTCGGGTTCGGGATCGGGTATCGATTTTCCGTCTTAATCGGGACCGGGTACCCGATTTTTTCGGGTAGGGTACCCGATCCCGACCCGATTCCCAGCCCTAGGGGTAGACAAGGCAGGGGAAGTAAATTTTTTTTTTTTTTTTGGCTTGGGGGTGGGTGGTGGGGGGTGGGTGGGGTCGGGGGTCTGGGGGTAGACACGCAGGGGAAGTAAATTTTTTTTTTTTTTTGGCTTGGGGTGGGTGGTGGGGGGTGGGTGGGTGGGTGGGGGGGTGGGGTCGGGGGTCTAGGGGGTAGACAAGGCATGGGTTAATCCCTAAATCTGGATCCGGGTCAAATGAAGTTGTTGGATCTATTGGGTTAAAGGGTAAATTAGGTAGAGCACATAAAAGATGGCAAAATATTAATATTTTAAATTTTGTGGACAAAATTTAAGTTTCAATCACCAATAGGGCCATCCGGCCCTATTGTTTCTATATATATATATATCATAACATTAATTCCCAAAATACCTATATATAACAAGCCAGAATTGAGCTTCTTCACAGACACACAACACTTAGTTTATATATCATCTCTATTTGCTCAAGTTTTAGGGCATAGTATCCGATTCTCCTCCACACTCACATTTTCTTAATTAATTTTTTTAACTTAAATAAAAAAAACAAAAACATTTTAAAGTTTGTTCGATTATTTTGAGTGCAGCAGGAGATGAAGGTGAACGTCATTAGCCGGAAGCTGGTGAAACCATGCAACCGTACGCCGCCGCAGCTCCGGCGCTACAAAATCTCTCTCTCAGACGAAATCAACCCGGCCTTCAACCACGTCCGCATCCTCTATTTTTCATCCAACGATGAAATCGAACAAAAATTTGGTAGCTTGGAAGAATCAATGGCTCTGATCCTCTCCAACTTCTACCCGCTAGCGGGGAGGTACGATAAGGGGAAGCGAGAAGTCGACTGCGGCGACCAAGGCGCTCTCTTCGCGGTGGCGGAAGTCGACGGCGATATCTTGCAGATCATCGCAGCTGACGTCGACCCCGAGCAGCTCAACCAGCTCCTCCCGGTCGACGTCCCTGCTGCCGAGGGGCCCACCGACCCCATCCTGGCTGTCCAAATAAACAGGTACAAGCTCAAGAGGGTGTAATGTTGACTTGAAATTAATAGTAATAAAATTACATGAGGTATATTCAAAAATCGAATTTTACTAACACTATTGTTTTTAGTCAAATAAGTAGATGAAATTTTATTGTTTTTCAATTCGGCATGAATTAAAATTTCGATCATCCTTAACTTTATACTCCCTCCGTCCCATATGGATAGGCTAATTGGAATTTTCACAAAGATTAAGAAAAATCATTGGAAATGAAAATATATAAGTCAATTTCCTAGTATGTCCATATTTATTATTTAATGATGTATTAAAGTGGAAGTAAATTAAAGAATTAAATAGGGATATAATAGTAAATGAGTAAAAAAAATTATTTTTTATGGAAACAAGCTTATATAAATGGGAAATTCAAAAAAGGAAAACAAGCCTAAGCATATGGGATGGAGGGAGTACAATATGAATACAAGACATAATTTACATGACGATTAAAAAATTAGAAGTATGTCGACACTGACCTTTTCTTCAGAATTTTGATTCCTTCTAATTCGGACCTTCCGTCGACGAAATAAGTATTCATATTTTCTTTTTAATCCGTTTATCAAATAAGTAGTCATTTCCTTTTTTGGTAATTTTTTTGGTAATTGTATCATACATAATTCACTCACAATAAAAATGAGCCCTTATTCCACACATAATTAATCAATTCTTTAAAACTCGTGCCACCCCGAAATAAATACTCATTTTGCAGATGGAGGGAGTATTAAGTATTGCCGGATTTCTAATGATTTGTTTGTTTTTCTTTTTTTAAATGACGGTACCAATAATGATTTTATATATATTTTTCCAGATTTCGTTGCGGAGGTTTGGCAATCGGGGTTTGTGCGTCACACAGGGTGATCGACTCCACCCCATTAGCCCTATTCATCACGGCATGGGCGAAGGCGGCGGCAAGCGGCGGAGCAACCCTAATCCAACCCCATTTCGACGCCCATGCTGACCTCTTCCCCTCCGAGAATCTGCCGCCGCTCGACTCCCACGAGCCCGAAACTCATGAAAAGCTCGTCATGAGGCGCCTCGTGTTCGACGGCAAAGCAATACAGAATCCGAGCGGCCGCCGTCAAGGGTGGTGGCGGTGTCCGCCTTTCTCACCCAGGCCCTCCTCCGCGCTGACATGGCTCGGCGCGGCGGGGAGCCCCGAGCCGCTGTGATCGGGCAGCTCATCGACGTCCGTGAAAGAACCGTCCCGCCGGTGCCGAAACATGCTTTCGGCACATGGCTTTCCGGTTCTTTCTTGGAGCTCACTGCGGCCGAGGCTGCGGTGAGCACTCTCAAGCAGAACCTCCCCGCCCTGGCGGGGAGGATGCGTCAGGGATTGGCACAGAGCATCCGCGACTGCGCGCGGTTGCTCTGGGACACAAAGTTTGGCCGGAAATCGATGGTCGAGAATTTCTTAGAGGCGACAGCGATGATTGTAAGGTGATATGGGTGACGGATGTCTCGAAATTCAGCGAATACGAGGCGGATTTCGGGTTCGGGAAGCCGGAGTGGGTGAGCATCGCCGCCATGCCGGTGCTGAATCATATAATTCTGTTGAACAACAGAAGCAACGATGGGATCGAAGCATGGGTGTGTTTGCTAGAATCGGACATGAAATTTTTCAGACAGGATAAGGAGATTCCGATGTTGAGTTTGTTGGCTAAATTATAAATTGAAAATTTTCATTTACTATTTGATGTTTCATATGTCTAGCTGGTTGCCGTCTTTGTAACTCACACGAAAAGTAAGACTACAAATCAGTTATTTTTTCCAATATATTTCTATTTACTTTGGTACATATCACTGATTGAAGCAAATTATGAGCGACGAGATTGGCTAAGCTTATTTAAAAAAGCTTACAAGTTCTTGGAGCTTATAAGATGTTTCAACAGCTTATAAGATGTAATTTTTAAGAGCTTATAAGTTGTCAAAGTATTTGCAGAGCTTATAATCTAGAGAGAGAATTTTTTTGCTAGAAAGAGAGAATATTTTTTTAGAGAGAGAAAATTGAAGAAAAATGAAATTGAATGATATATGATGAAATAATAAATTATAGTTAAAAAATATTTGTAAAATGATTGTTGTATATGAGATTATAAAAAACTAAGTTGGGGTAGAGAAATTTATTTTTTAGGGAGCTTATAAGCTCTTGGAACTTATTTTTGGAGCTTATTTTGTCAAACACTTTGAAAGAGCTTATAAGCTCCTAAACAGCTTATAAGTTGTTTTGAGGAGCTTATAAGCTTAGCCAAACACCCTCTAAGCAAGAATCGAAAGAGATATGTTCATTGGTGATACAATTAATGCTGATGAAGTGTTCGATAAAGTGTGAACTAATATTAATTTCTATCTTGATTGAACAAGATTTGTGAAGATACATGATTGCAAAGTCAGTCTTCTACTTATTTACAGATGGATATTTTCTAATTTATAAAGTTACGTAACTATTGATAGTTTCCAAATATATCGAATATCTAAAGTCGATATAAACAGCTCATTTACTGGCCATATCTTTATGTGGTCAAGTGGTTGTACCGACGCCACGTGATAAACGTGTTTAATTTTTTGTGACCCGGCCCTAAAGTTTATTTTGATCTTAATTTGCTTTTCAAATTTAAAGGTTAGGGAAAATACCAGAATTTGTTGAAAGTTCGTGAATTTTACAGTAAATATCTCTTATAGTTATTAAATAATTTTAAATTATTTGATAATAAAAATTAGCATTACACATTATAATTATAGATTAGTATGTGTCAGAATAAATAAATAAATAAATATAAATAAAAAGTTGTAAATAAAAAGATGCGGAGGCTCCTCCGCCCATTTCAATCAATCTTCATGAATATCATCGCCTGGAATGTCCGTGGTTTGACGGACGAATCCAAGCGGTTACTTAAGGAGCACTGTAGCTCATTTTCTCCTATTATCTTGGGTTTGATTGAACCTAAGAAGGCGTTTCGTAAGGTGAGGCAGAGCTACTGGAATTCTTTAAATATGGTGCCTATTCATCAAAATTGTCGACCATCTAAAAGTTCGAACATTTGGGTTCTTGCTCATCCTGATGTGATTGCAACCATGGTTTTTTCCTCTGACCAATCTGTGATCGTTGATTGTATTTGGCAAACTTTCAACTTCCGTGTAGCTATTATACACGGAGCCAATGACCAGATCCTCCGCCGTCAACTTTGGCATGATCTTCTACATTTCACGTCAGGTAATACTGTCTTTATTGGTGATTTTAATGCAGTCAAAGGCTCTAATGAGAGGATCAGTTCTAGGTCCCCTTCAAGAAGCTCATGCTTGGACTTCTGCGCTTTCATTGATGATTCTCAATTCATTGAATCTCCGACTGAAGGGATTCGCTTTACCTGGTCTGGACGTCGGTTTTTTCCCCGTCATGTTGAATCTATCCTTGATAGAGCATTTTTTTCCAAGGGTTTTGCTGATTTATGCGATTCGATTGTTACCACGGCGCTTCCGAGGCTCACCTCTGATCATTCTCCGTTAGTTCTGCAGTGCCGTCAGGTTACTCCATCTGGCATAAGACACTTCAGATTTCTGAATATGTGGACCCTTCATCCTTCGTTCTTAGATATGGTGAAGAATTCGTGGACGGTTGCTGTTAACACTAGCTGCCATGCGTTATGATATTAAGGTCTGGAATAAAGATGTTTTTGGCAACGTTGATAATTCGATTGGTCTATTTCAGAATCATTTGGAGGTCACCCAGAACCAGATTTCTGAAACTGGATATACTGATGAGCTCTTCGATGAGGAGATTCGTTTGCAAGCTGAGCTTAATGTTGCGCTTTCTAGAAAAAATAATCTTTTTCAACAGAAAAGCCGTGCCTCGTGGTTGCAAGATGGGGATAGAAATACGACTTTCTTTCACAGAATGATAAAATTCAAACGGAGGAATACTTTGATTACTCGCTTGAATATTGATGGTGTGGATGTCTATGATCCGAGTATTATTGAGCAACATATCATCGGGCACTTCTCGGCTCTTTTCATGGATGATGGAAGCCCGAGCGCTGACCCTTTGGAGATTGAGGCGCTTTTTGATCTGGCGGTTTCGGATGCTCAGAATAATTTTTTGGTCAGTATACCTGCGGAGAGTGAGATTGCGGAGGAGGTCTTTGGAATGGACGCTAATAGTGCCCCTGGACCTGATGGTTTCTCTGGTTCCTTCTTTCAGACTTGCTGGGAAATTATTAAGACGGATGTTGTCAGTGCTGTTCAAACTTTTTTCCGGTCTTCTTATTTACCTACTGGTTGCAATTCCAGTATAATGATTCTTATCCCAAAGAAGAAGGATGTTTCAACTGTTGCTGATTTGAGACCCATCGTTCTGTCGAACTTCTTCTTTAAAATCATTTCCAAAATCTTGGCGTCAAGGCTTAGCAGGATTGCGTCCACTCATATCTCTAATAACCAATTTGGTTTCATTAGTGGTCGCAACATCCATGATTGCATTATGCTCAGCTCTGAGGGATTCAACTCGATGCAACGTACGAATCGGGGTTCGAATATGGCTTGCAAAATTGACATTCGTAAGGCTTTTGACACCATTCGCTGGGAGTTCATTATGCAAGTTTTGAGAGCGAATGGATATCATGAGAAGTTCGTCAATTGGATTTGGATCATTTTTAGCTCTGCCCGGCTCTCCATTCTTTACAATGGTCAGCTTTCGGGGTACTTCTCTTGTTCTCGTGGGGTTAGGCAGGGTGATCCGTTGTCGCCGATTTTATTTGGGATTGCGGAAGACGTCCTGAGTCACCTTATCAGCAGTTGTGTGGAATCGAGACACCTTAGTCCGATGGGTTTCAGCCGGGCCACTAATTTTCCAACACACTTATTTTATGCTGATGATATTATCCTTTTTAGCACTGCTACGGTTCGTAATGCTCGAAAGATCAAGGAAATTCTGAATTATTATGGTTCGATTTCTGGTCAGGTTTGCAGTCAGGAGAAATCGAATCTCTACTTCGCTAGGGGCGTGACTACGGATAGGAGAAGGGCTATTCAGCGTGTCATGGGTTTCTCTGTGGGGAATCTTCCGATGACGTATTTGGGAGTTCCTATATTTGTTGGTCGTCCGCGGGCCTCGTATCTCATGCCGATCTTTGATAAAATTGTCCAAAAGTTTGCAAGGTGGAAAGGTCTTCAACTGTCTATCGCAGGCCGTTTATGTTTGGTGAGGTCTGTGATTCAGAGTTCGATTGTGCATTCGATGATGGTTTATAAATGGCCTAAATCGTTATTGCATTCGCTTGACCGTAAATGTCGTAATTTCATTTGGACGGGCAGCATTGATCAGCAACCGCGTTGTTCTGTTAGTTGGAGACGGGTGTGCGCTCCTAAAGAGGAAGGTGGTCTTGGCATTCGTTCTTTTACCTTAATGAATAAATCTTTTTTGATGAAGCTGGCATGGAAGATGATAAAAGGTGATGATTGGGCTCATCGGATTATGAGGTCCAGATACCTCACGACCTTCAGCTATGCTAAGCAAAATATTGCTAATTCGACTATTTGGCTCGGCGTGAAACAGGAGATTGATCCCTTGGTGGTTGATTCTTACTCTTGCATCAATAATGGTGCTAATACTTATTTTTGGAAGGATGATTGGCTGGGTTACATTTTGGTGGATAAGCTCAAAATTCCTCACAACATGCATGATTTTCTCCATTTCTCTGTGAAAGATTACTACTACGATGGTCTGTGGCATTTCTCGCCTTCGTTTGTGAATTATTTTCCTGAGGTGGTGGCTGATATTTTATTGATTCCTATGAGCGAGGAAAAAGATTCTAGATATTGGAAGCATTCGCTCAAAGGGGATGTCTCGGCGGCTTTAGCCTTCTCCAAGAATTGTCATCGTTACACTATGGTGAAATGGGGGACATGGATTTGGGAACCGTACATTCCGATTCGTCGTTCGATCTTATGCTGGAGGATTCTTCATGGGCGTCTTCCAACCTTGGATACTCTCGTTAGACAAGGTATGGTCACTCCTAATGGTTGTCCCTTTTGTTATATGGATGCTGAAACCATTGAGCATATCATGTGGAGCTGTCCTCGGATTAGTTACATTTGGGAAACGTTTCTGGTCTGGTTTCATAAAACGGATCTGTTAAGTTGCTTGGATATTCACACTTTTTTAGTGCTGGCTTGGAATGCTTGCTTCAGCCCCCAAATTTTGGCTTTTTGGAAAGGAGGCATTATTTCGATCCTGTGGAAGATATGGGACTGTAGGAATGCGATTGTTTTCGATGATCTCCGTTTTGAGGCTCGGTCGATTCTTACTTTTGTTAAAGCTTATTTTAAAGAGATGGATTCTAATTTTTCACGGCTTGGTACCATCAAGAATAATTGGACTGACTACGTGATTGTTAGAAGTCTTGGAATTGGCAGTCGAGCTGCTCCTCCCCCTCGCATGGTGGAGGTTTATTGGTGGCCTCCGGTGACTCATTGGATTAAGGTCAACACCGATGGCTCTGCTAAAGGGGCTCCTGGTCGTATTGCCGCGGGAGGAGTTTTTAGGGATAATTTTGCTTATGTCCGTGGCTGTTTTCACATCAAGGGTGGTAGTGGGTTTGCTTTTGAAGCTGAGCTTCTCGCGGTTATTACTGCTATTAATATTGCTCATGATCGTGGCTGGCTTCATCTTTGGGTTGAGTCCGATTCGATGTATGTGGTGCGGTTGTTGGAGAATCGCTCCACGAATGTTCCCTGGCGTTTCTTAGCTTCCTGGAAGCAGGTTCTTCGTCGTCTTCATGGTTTTTCTTTGATTGTTACTCACATCTTTCGGGAAGGAAATCACCCCGCGGACATAATGGCCAATGATGATAGACAAGAGGGATGGTGGCCTTATGCGATTGACGATATTAAACATGCGGTGGCTCGTGATTTTTCTACCCATAGCTTTGTTAGAATGGTGCTTTAAGGTGTTAGTGTTTGTTTCGAATAGGTTGGATGCTTCTCGCGACAGGTGCGGTTGCTACGTTGGGGTTTCGGTTGTCTGTTGGTGTTGGGATGGTTCCTACTTCTTCCGTTTACATGGTTTTTCTTGGTCTGCTGATTTTCCTTTTAGCTTAGCTAGTTGTGGCTGGTGTCGTGCTATTTCTGGTTTTCATTTTGGTTCCTTTTTAGTTGGTTGTGTTTTTGCTTGTTCTTTGCTTGTTCTCCTTTGTTGGTTTGCTTTGATGTGTTCGGGAACCGAGCTGCTTAGGGGTGATGGTTCGGCCGGAATCTCTGAAGTTGTCTCACTTCCGTTCCCACACAGCTCCTTGTTTAGACGAGTACTCTTTTTCCCTTTTAAGGATTTTCCGACCAGGTTTGCCTTAAAAAGGGTTTTAATGAGGCTCGGCCCTTAGTTTGTTGTTTGTGCACTCAAGGGTTCTTGGTTCGTTTTACCTCTTTCTCTTTTTAATAAAAATTAATTTAATAAAAAATTGAAGAGAGAAAATAAAACATTTTAAGTTTTAATTTTTTTCATAACTTATTCATTTTAAATTCATTTTTTATGATTTATATATAATATTAATTATATATATTTTGTCACGAACTTAAATTTAAGATGCATATTGAATATTTTTTTCATGAATTAAATTTGATGTTATCCAAAAAAAGAGTGAGAGAGAAGATAGAGACATGTTTGATAGAAGAAGAGAAAGATA
Source organism: Salvia miltiorrhiza (assembly GCF_028751815.1). NCBI lineage: Eukaryota > Viridiplantae > Streptophyta > Magnoliopsida > Lamiales > Lamiaceae > Salvia > Salvia miltiorrhiza. Next base: position 26,761 of record NW_026651554.1, read on the forward strand.
AATAATAAAATTAATGAAAAAAAAACTTCATTTTCATATAATTAAGAGAATAAGGAACATATATAAGAGATCTGGCCATTTGATGGAGAGTTCTTTGGTTCGTATTATTTCATTTTGTTGAGGGGTATAAACACATGAGTTATGGTGTATGATTCCATATCTTTTCTACAGAAGTCTCTGTTATTGTGACGACGAATTTGTTAATAATGTTCCGAAATTGAGTCTGAATCATACAAATGTGCTTATGAAGAACACTGCATACTCAACATATAATGCAAGTCCTGCTACTGCTAGCGTCCTCTACCACAGAAAGCATGAATTTCACATTTTTCATATTTTCATTGTTATATGTACAAGCTAGCTCAAACAAAAAAATTAAGTAATCTAGTTTGCTTGGATCTTTTGCAATTGATGTATGACTCCTTGTGTAAGAGCTCCCTTGACCATTGAAGGATACCCCAGTTCTTGATGTTATCTTTTAATTTGTTGTTGATATTGCGAAACAGCACATATATACTGTGTTCATCATCCACGCATCACCAATGTATAACACAACCTTCTTACTATCATCTGGTTGTTGAACATACAAAGTCAGGAAAAGCAGTATACAAAGTCAGAAATGAACAAAGTCATAAATGGATCATGCAAAGTCAGAAATGAACAAAAATCCCTTAATCATAGGGATTTTTGTACGACTATCTTCTTCCCTTTGTAGTATAAAATGAATGATTGTAAATCAAACAATATCAAGCAATACAATAACAATCATTTGCTTCTCTTTATCTTTCTCTATGCATTATGATAATACCATGTTTTAACATGGTATCAGAGCAGGTTCAATCCTAGGAACTCAGAAACAAATCATCATCGTTCATAATCCAAATCCAAAACCAAAACCGTTCCTAGCCAATTCACCAAATCAAGGTAGCCCCTGTTCTTCATTTCCTGAAAAAAAAAATGCCAGGAGAGATTGAAACCATAAACCAAATAGATTCAAATAACCCAAATCCAAACAGAATCCACAGAATGGGTCGAAGAGACCCAAATCCAATCAACTACAATGAAGAAGGGATTAATAAGCACCGAAAACTGATCGGAAATCACCGATTATTTCAGTTCCTCCCTGGATTAGATGGGAGATACGACAAACTTTGTCGGGACATTCTCAAGAAAGTCCCCGTTCCCTCAGTCAAGTCGGCGTTCTCAAAAGTGAGAAGGGAGGCCGCCCGACTACAAAACTTGCAGCCGGCAACCAACCGCTCCGACATCGACGTCTCATCATCGAGAGGGGTCGGAGCCGGACTCGCCGCCGCCCACCGCCCTACTCAGCGGCCTGAGGTCCGACCGCCACACACCGCCGCCGGTCCAGGCAACGCCACCAACCACACACATCGACATCGACGGCTGCAGGCTGTCGGTGTCGCCGGTCAGAGAGGACATGAACGAGATCGCCGGCGACGCGAAATTAATGGTGGTCGACGACTCCTTCCGCTCGATCGGATTCGGCAGCCGCTGAATCGGCGTAGGGCAACGGCGGTTGCTATGAACCGGTCGCCGGAGACTGGGCATATTGGAGGAGGCCGAATTGAGGAGATTGGCATGAATGGAGAAGGGCCGAATGAAGGAGGCGGAAATTCTAAGAATTCAGGTATAGGGTTTGGTGTTTTTACACCAAACCCTCCTAATTTCGCATATTTACACAAAATACCCCATGCCTTGCCCATAAGTCCCTCAGATTCTCGTTTATTACAAAAGTCACCCCATGCTATACAATCTGCCCCACTTGATTTCCAAAAATTACATAAGTGCCCTAGTTTTCTACATAATACTAAAAGCACCTCTCAATTATGTAGAAAGTCACTAAATACTTCCGCTGCATATCAAATCTCTAGTGATAAACAAGATAGAGATAAAAGATGGATTTTTGACTGTGGGGCTACTGATACAATGACATTCGATAAAACTGATATCATTGAGTCATCACCATCATATCGAACACATGTCCAAACTGCCAGTGGTGACTTGACTCAGGTTGAAGGAGCAGGAACAATAGAGATGTCTCCCACTTTAAGGCTTTCAAATTGTATATATGTCCCGTCTCTTTCACACAAATTATTATCTATTAGCTATGTCACAAAAGAACTCAATTGTACCATGATAATGCATCCCCACTTCTGTTTGCTTCAGGATATCAGGACGGGGGAGATTATTGGGCGTGGCACTGAGCGGGATGGATTGTACTATGTGGATGAGATAGCTCAACAAGGCAAGGTGATGCTGGCTCACGGAACTGCTGACCGAGAAGCCTGGCTTTGGCACCGTCGGTTAGGGCATCCATCCATGGGGTATCTTAAGCTTTTATTTCCTAAATTAATAAAAAATGATGAGAATTTATCTTGTGAAACTTGTGTTTTAGCTAAAAGCCACCGAAAATCTTTTAAGCCTAATGACACACAAGTAAACTCCATATTTTCTCTTGTTCATTCTGATGTTTGGGGTCCTTCACCCGTGGTAGGGGGACAAGGTTTTAAATATTTTCTGTTATTTATTGATGATTGCACTAGGATGACATGGGTATATTTTTTAAAACACAAATCTGAAGTTTTTGAAAAATTTACTCATTTCCATACTATGGTTCAAACTCAGTTTCAGAAAAACATCCAAACCCTTAGAACTGATAATGGGGGGGAATTTGTTAATAATTCCATGAAAATATTTTGTCAAACAAAAGGGATTATTCATCAAACTACTTGCCCCCACACTCCTGAACAAAACGGAGTTGCCGAAAGAAAAAACCGAATTTTACTTGAAATGACTCGTTCTATGATGATTGAGTCTCATGTTCCCTCCTCGTTTTGGCCCGAGGCCGTGGCAACCTCGGCTTACCTTATTAACCGTCTCCCTACTAGGACTCTTAAACTTCAAACACCATTACAGAAATTGTCTACTCTGGCCTCCATACCTCTTGCCCTTACACTTCAACCACGGGTCTTTGGGTGCTCTGTTTTCGTTCACATTCCTAAACATGAACGCACCAAACTCTCTCCTTGTGCAGTCAAGTGTGTGTTTGTAGGATATGGAGTTAATCAAAAAGGATATAGGTGTTACAATTCCAAAACCCGTCAAATCATCACCACCATGAACTGTGATTTCCTTGAAACTGAGTATTTTTACGATAACCACCTTACCAGTCAGGGGGAGAGTGAGAGTGAGATCGACTTGTTAAGTTGGTTACCAATGCCAGTCCCGGAAGCAGATCCAACAGAAAAAGTTAACCTAGCCACCGAGCTTACTTCATTCACATCTGAGCAATCCAATCCACCGCCGCCCCAAATATCTTCTTCGCCACTGATATCTGAGGTAAGAGATTCTGAACCTATTACTATGATTTCGGGTTCTACTGATCCTGTTTCTCAAGTGGTTGAAGAAGAAGAACAGGAAGTACAGGAGGAGCATACCATGGGTGCAGACAATGAGAGATATGTGTTACCCCCTAGAAGTACTCGAGGAATTCCTCCTAAACGTTATTCACCAGAAAAGTTTGGGAAGAACTCTCGGTATTCTATTGGGGGTATCGCCAAAGGGAACCTATCCAAAACTGCCGCTGCCTATGAAGTAGCTTTGTATGACGAAGAGATCCCAAAGAATGCAGAACAGGCCATAAAGATTCCACATTGGAGAGATGCCATGAAGAAAGAAATAAGTGCACTGAATCGAAACCATACATGGGAGAAGTGTAGACTACCAAAGGGGAAGAAAACTGTAGGATGCAAATGGGTCTTCACAATCAAAAGGAGACCGGATGGATCTATTGAGCGTTACAAGGCTCGATTGGTCGCAAAAGGATACACACTGATATATGGGATCGACTACGAGGAGACCTTCTCACCTGTTGCAAAGATGAACACTGTCAGAGTGCTCCTCTCAATTGCTGCCAATAAGGACTGGGATCTTCATCAGTTCGATGTTACAAATGCTTTCCTTCATGGAGAGCTTGAAGAAGAGAGAGAAGTCTACATGGAGGTGCCTCAAGGTTTTTCAGGAGATTTTGGAGAGGGTGAAGTCTGCAAATTGAAGAAAACCTTATATGGGCTCAAGCAGTCTCCCAGAGCTTGGTTTGGAAGATTCACTGCAGCCATGAAGAAGTTTGGGTACCAGCAAAGCAACTCAGATCACACCTTATTCTTAAAGAAACGAGGTGATCTGATCCCTTGTTTAGTCATCTATGTTGATGACATGATCATAACAGGGGATGACACAGAGGAGATTCAGAAGTTGAAAGAAAGCTTGTTCAAAGAGTTCGAAATGAAGGACCTTGGGAGACTAAAGTACTTCCTCGGGATCGAAGTACTCAGATCGAGGAAAGGGATTTTTATCAATCGGAAAAAGTATACTCTTGACCTTCTTGCAGAAACTGGGATGCTAGATTGCAAGCCAGCTGAGACGCCTATGACTGTCAATCATGGGCTACAGATTGTGAATGGAGCTGAATTGGCGGATCGAGGGAAATACCAACGTTTGGTAGGGAAACTCATCTATCTTTCCCATACTCGGCCTGATATTGCGTATGCTGTTGGTGTTGTTAGTCAATTCATGCACCAACCACAGGCTGACCACATGGAAGCTGCGCTCAGAATTGTGAGATATTTGAAAAAGACTTTTGACTATGGAGTGCTGTTCAAAAAGACTGGACACCTGGAGATACAAGCTTACACCGATGCTGACTGGGCAGGAAACCCGAATGACAGAAAGTCAACAGCTGGATACTTTGCATCTGTGGGAGGAAATCTTGTCTCATGGAGAAGCAAGAAACAAAAGGTGGTTGCTCTCTCAAGTGCAGAATCAGAATTCAGAGGAATCAAGAGTGGGTTAACCGAAGTCCTTTGGCTAAGAAGATTGTTGATGGAATTAGGCCTTCACCCAACAAAGACGTGCCAAATGTACTGCGACAACAAGGCTGCCATCAGCATATCTGAGAACCCAGTTCAACATGATAGAACTAAACATGTCGAAGTGGATAGGCACTTTATCAAGGAAAAGATTGAGGAAAAGATTGTGGAGCTCCCGTTTGTGAGGTCTGAAGATCAGCTCGCTGATATTCTAACCAAGGCTGTGGACTTCAAAAGTTTTTCAGAAGTTCTCTCCAAGTTGAGTATCGGAAATCCCGTCACTCAACTTGAGGGGGAGTGTTGAACATACAAAGTCAGGAAAAGCAGTATACAAAGTCAGAAATGAACAAAGTCATAAATGGATCATGCAAAGTCAGAAATGAACAAAAATCCCTTAATCATAGGGATTTTTGTACGACTATCTTCTTCCCTTTGTAGTATAAAATGAATGATTGTAAATCAAACAACTTGGTTATACTATTGAAATGGCATGACAATTTACATTTATTAAGTATGTATATGATTTTCGGCATATGTCTACTGAGTACTTTGTACTCAGCCCTGCATGTATTTCTAAATGTGCAGGTTGAGCAGTGATGAGTGATGATGGGGTGTCGTGCGGAGCTTTGTCATATTTACTAAATAAACTCTTGGCGATACATGTCTTCATACATGTATCACGTTCTCATTTCCGCTGCGAACACTCAGTTATGATGCAGTTTATCCTATTATGTTGGATTGTCAAATCAAGTTATTGTATAAACACTTAAATCGGATACTCATGACCGATTACTCGCTATTATCTATATATGTGTGACTTACTCTCATATTATATCTTAATCTTAATTTAATTCCTTTATAATTATTTATCACCCCTTTCTGTCCCCTCTCCTAATTTCCCTTCCCTGGTCACGGTTTCCCGGCTTACCTATCCCTAGTTAAGTTCGGTCGTGACAGAATGGTATCAGAGCAGTTCGTTTGCTCTGAACCCAAGAGTTACCCCAAAATTTATTCTTTACTAGTGTAAGAAATGTCAGTTGACAAAAGCTCAGCACCTCATCACAACATCCTGCTCAACAGAGAAACAGAGGTAACTATTTATTAAATGATTTTCAAATGTTTGTACAAGTGCTTAAATTTCATGCTATATGATTGAGTAGATTCCTTGATGAACCTAGATGCGTTAGAAATGCTTGATCACTCTTACAAAGAACATAGAAGCAAAACATATACATGAGTTTAGTTATCATTCACTACAGTTGAAGTGAAAAACACAATAGAAGAAAGAAAATCAGGCGTCACTCGAGGATGTATAAAGATAGAGACATGAAGAAGCGAGTCACTCATGATGATACGGGCATAGTTCAAATTGTTGAAGCGCTACGAAACATCCATCAACTATTGCCTTACCCGATAAATTTATTTATATAGCTCGTAGTGACAAGTGTGAATTGAATGATTTACTATTTGCACAAAGAGTTGAATCTCTTTCAACCCTTAAAATTCCAATACATATGTAAGTATTGGGATTATGACTGCACGATCTAGGACTTGTGAGTTATTAATTATGCATAAGTCAGAGATTAATATTACTTATGATATGATCATGATTTGTGTTGTTGATCCATGAGTGTAATTAGAAACCTACTGCTATAATAACTTATTATGAGTTTAATTATAGAACGTAATTCTTTCAAAGATGGCAAGAACACGACGCACCGCTAGAAAGCAAATGACAAGGCGACCAAGTCCTGAAAGTATCCTCAGGGAATACCGAACCTACACACGTTGTTGGAGAGATGACCTAGGAGAGTTCCTCGCCCATTATTATCGACTATGGAAAGCTGCACATCCGCATGGAGCCACGGGTTATGACGGGATCATGCGCTTGATCTTATTACTTCCACCAGACTGGCAGGGATGGGCTACAGAGCTCGCGGGTGTCTACGTACGCACTGCAGAAGAATCGTTTGATCCAGAAGGCGATTTTCCAAGGTTCATCGCAGCAATTCACTACACCTATGACGCCTTTGGCAGAGCATTCAGGGGACCATATATGAGGCCAGGAGACCTTGCTCCTGTCGGAGTTCGTCCAGAAGAAGGAACCCCACTTATTCATACTCAGGCCCATATAACAACAGATCCACCCATCCCAGTGCAGAGTGCTTCCCCACAACTGTCTGTTCTCGGTCGTCGATGCCGAAACGACTTCGAGGCTGGGACATCACGTCCAAAAGCCCAAAGGAAAGAGACGCCACCACCCCAACCACCAGTCGGTACACCCCCGGTACAGCCACCTCCACCCGGGGAAGAGGACCCCATTTACAGTGCAGCCATGAAACAATTAGAAGAAGTCTTGCGTCAAGCACGCGAACTTATTGATAAGGGCAAAGCCCTGGCACGCACTGACAACGATGAAGGTGAGACCTTACGCCGGGCACTCAAGACTGCTGAAAAGGGAAAAGCCCCAGCCCACGATGACACTGAGGGAAGTAGGAAGAAGACTCCAGGCAAGGCGAGTTGGAAGCCACTTCCTGCTCAGCCTCTTTCCCTTAAGAAGGGTGCTACGACCTCCGATGCAGGAACGCCCTGCAAGGATGTGGTGAAAATCCGACTTCTCGGTGACCGTGTTCAGCTCGGGGCAGAGGGTGAGGGAACAGATGACTACTACCTGGATATCGACTCCGAAGAGGATTCGGAGGAAGACCCAGAAGAGGATCCGGAGAAGGGCAAGTCTGCTAGCTCCCATGGATCGATAGTCTAGGGTAGTTGTATTTGCTTGTATGATGTATCTCGAACTTGTGGGTTGTAATATTCATTTGTCTAGGAAGCTGGTACTACGGGAACAGTAACTACCTATGGACCGTTCTGTAACTCCATATTATTCGAGGAGGCCTCTAGGAGGCAAAACTTCTAAGTACTTATATATATATATGTATGCCTTTTTAATATGTTGTGTACTTATAATGTTTTTGTTTATTTAAAGGTTTTGCATACAGTATAGTTAGAACAAGGATTGAAAGAACAAGGAACGACTTTAGAATTTAAGTAGTATACATCTACTATGTACTAATAAACGCATTATATTGACTTATCAGAATGCCACCAAAGAGAGGACGTCCAAGAGGTGGGAGAAGAATCCCACAAAATGATGAAAGAGGTCCAGAACCAGGGCCAGAACCAGAAATAGCTCCACAACCAATACGGCCAGAACGTAGAATAGAGGAATTGTTTTTACGTCAAAACCCACCTGTCTTCAGCGGTACAGGAGATCCAGCTGAGGCTGAAACTTGGGTGCGTGCAATCGAACGCATCTTCAACTTTCTACGTTGCACCGACCAGGAACGTTTAACCTGTGTGTCTTTCCAACTGACGGGATCAGCTGACTTCTGGTGGGAAGCCAGAATGAAGACAATGACAGCTGATCAACTAGAAAACCTCATGTGGGAGCAGTTTAAGATAGGGATATATGATAAATATATACCCAAAAGTTACCGGAAGAAGAAAGAGATGGAATTCTATAACCTGAAGCAGGGGAGGATGACGGTAACACAGTATGACAGGATGTTTTGCGACATGTCTAGATATGCCCCAGAACTAGTTGATACAGACGAGAAAATGGCTGAAAAATTTTGTGCCGGTCTGAGGCATGAAATTAGGATGGCTTTGGCTAGTCATGGAGGGTTGTCGTATACTGAATCACTCAGTAGAGCTCTAGACATTGAGGCAGCAATGCCATGGGAAAGACCAATGGCAACGCCTATGCCACCACCCCCCACAAGCCCAATCCCAGAACTACAAAGGGAAACGAAAATGGGAAGGCAATAACAATGGTCAGACTGAGAGGAAACCATGGCAGGGACAACCACCCCAGCAACAGGGCTTTGGGAAACAAGTTGCTCCTAATCAGGCGGGAAACAACCAACAGAAAACCTCACCCTGCCCAAAGTGCAACAAAAACCACGGTGGAATCTGCAAGGCTGGCAGTGATAGTTGTTACATTTGTAACCAGAAGGGGCATTATGCAAATCGTTGCCCAAATAAGCAACACGGGATGAACTTAAGGCAAAACCCATCATTCCAAGCCCCACACCTGAGAGCAATCCAAGCACTACCCCAGCCACGCCATCTGCAATTGCCGCAGCCTCAACAGTCACATCAACAACAACTGCCACAACAACAACCACGTCAGCAGCAACAAAAGATGCAACCGTATCACGCAAGAGCCTATGCTATCAAACAGAACCAGCCCGTGAAAAACCAGGGAAACCTGGCAGGTATGGGCATGCTACTCAACACACCTGTTGTACTTCTGTTTGATACGGGTGCTTCACATTCTTTCATTGCAAGTGCATGTGTGGACACCCTAGGACTCAAAATAGAAAGATCTAATCAGGACATGAGTATCTCTTCACCAATAGGAGGAACAACGACAGTAACACATCTTTGCTCAAACTTAGAATTGACCATAGGATCACTAGAGGTCATAGCAAACAACATATATGTTATACCAATGTCGGACGTAGACATAATCCTAGGAATGGATTGGCTAGCTGAAAATTATGCTACAATCTTATGCAAGGAGCGGAAGATCTCTTTCAAATTTCCAGGAAATAATGCTTGGGAATTTCACGGGATAAGAATGGGTAGGAGAATACCGATTATATCCACCCTACAAGCAAGAAATATGATGAATAAGAAGGACTCTCAGGCATTCCTCGTGTACCTAAACGGGAAAGCTGAGACAAAAAGAGCAATTGAAGATGTGGATATCATACGAGAATTCCGTGATGTGTTTCCAGAAGACTTGCCAGGATTGCCACCTAATAGGCAAGTGGAATTTACCATAGACTTAGAACCGGGAGCGGCACCGGTATCAAAGGCACCGTATAGGATGGCTCCAAAAGAATTGGAGGAACTGAAAATTCAGTTGCAGGAACTACTGGACCTAGGTTTCATCAGGCCTAGTGTATCCCCATGGGGAGCACCAGTTTTGTTTGTCAAAAAGAAAGATGGCACCTTGAGAATGTGCATAGACTATAGAGAGCTGAACAAGCTAACACTCAAGAACAAATATCCTTTGCCAAGGATAGATGATTTGTTTGACCAACTTAGGGGTGCGAGTGTATTTTCAAAAATCGACTTGAGATCTGGCTATCATCAACTGAAGGTCAGACCAGAAGATATACCCAAAACAGCTTTTCGAACAAGGTATGGCCACTACGAGTTCGTAGTTGTGCCATTCGGGCTAACAAATGCACCAGCTGTATTCATGGATCTCATGAATAGGGTTTTTCACCCCTACTTGGACAAGTTCGTCTTAGTGTTCATAGACGACGTCCTCATCTAAAATGAAGATGAACATAAAGAGCATTTGAGGACCACTCTACAAACGCTAAGGAATGAACGACTCTACGCGAAATTCAGCAAATGCGAGTTTTGGCTGAGAGAAGTCACATTTCTAGGACACATCGTATCGTCAGGAGGAATTAAAGTAGATCCCGCTAAAGTGGAAGCAGTACAGGAATGGAAGTCGCCATCAAATCCAAACGAGATCAGGAGTTTCTTAGGATTGGCTGGCTATTATCGAAGGTTTATTGAAGGATTTTCGAAAATAGCAAGGCCAATGACACAACTACTCAAGAAGGGGATCAAGTATACTTGGACAGACGAGTGTGAGGAGAGTTTCCAAAAACTCAAGAAAATGCTAACTACTGCGCCGATTTTAGCAGTCCCCGAACCAGACAAAGAATATGTAATCTACACGGATGCGTCCAAAAATGGACTAGGTTGCGTGTTGATGCAAGATGGCAAGGTAATAGCATATGCATCACGACAACTTAGATCTCATGAGTTGAATTATCCGACTCATGATCTGGAACTAGCTGCAGTAGTACATGCATTAAAAATCTGGAGACATCATCTGTATGGTGTTAGGTGTGAGATTTTTACTGATCACAAAAGTCTGAAGTACTTTTTCGAGCAAAAAGATCTAAACATGAGACAAAGGAGATGGCTCGAATTAGTAAAGGACTATGACTGTGGTATTAACTACCACCCAGGCAAGGCTAATGTAGTAGCCGACGCATTAAGCCGAAAAGTCTCGTCAAAATTAGGACATCTTCTCACGAGAGAAGATGAGCTTATAAAAGAATTTGACAAGATGAAGATAGAAGTGATTAAACCACCTGGAACTATAGCAGGCGTTGTTGCGACAATACCTAGTTTAAGAAAAATGGTGGTAGAAGCACAAAGAAAGGATGAGAAGATGGAAAAATTACGGGAAAAGATAAGATTAGGAGATCTCAAAGATTTCCAAGAAGCACCAGACAATGCCATACTCTTTGAAGGAAGGATATGCATTCCTCAAGATGCAGAACTTAAGAATAAAATCTTGAGCGAAGCCCATGATACCCCTTATACTGCCCACCCGGGAAGTACTAAGATGTATCAAGATCTAAAAGAGAATTTCTGGTGGGAAGGAATGAAACGAGATGTAGCCTCGTTTGTTGAGCGATGTCTTGCTTGCCAGCAAGTGAAAGCCTTACACCAAAGGCCTTACGGGGAGTTACAACCCTTGGAGATACCAGAATGGAAATGGGATGATATAGCAATGGACTTCGTCACAGGATTGCCAAGATCCAAGCGAGGTAACACGGCTATATGGGTCATTGTGGACAGACTTACGAAGTGTGCGCACTTTATACCAATCTCAATCACCCATGGATCCGACAAGCTAGCTCAACTTTATGTTAGAGAGATTGTGCGTTTGCACGGAGTCCCAAAGTCAATTACATCGGACAGAGATTCCAAGTTTACATCCAGATTCTGGATCAGTTTGCAAAAAGAACTGGGCACAAGATTGAATTTCAGTACAGCGTTTCACCCACAGACAGATGGTCAGTCTGAAAGAACGATTCAAACATTGGAGGATATGTTGAGGACAGTAGTGCTAGACCAGGGTGAAAACTGGGAGCACATTTTGCCACTAATCGAGTTTGCATATAATAATAGTCACCAAGCGACTATCGCTATGGCACCCTACGAAGCACTGTATGGGAGAAAGTGTAGATCGCCACTTTATTGGGATGAAGTGGGCGAGAGAAAAATCCTAGGGCCAGACACAATAGGTGAAATGATTGAAATCGTTCGCCAAATCCGACAGAGGATTTAGGAGGCCCAGGATAGACAAAAGTCATATGCTGATAAACGCCGAACTGACTTACTGTTCGCTATTATTTTCACCACGCCGCAAGTATACGGTGTAGTTGCAACATAGGGAAGCAAGGTCGTATCCCACAAGGATTGGTGAATTCAAACTTCTAAATATTATTAATAAGTTGTTTTCAATCTATTTAGACAAACCAAAGATGAAGAGATATTGAGAACTAAAACAAAGCTAAATAAAGCAAGTAAATAAAATAACAACAAGATAAACTTAGTTAATAAATTGGGGAATGACTCGAATGAAAGTTATCCTAGGGACTAGATTTCGATGGATCGTAATGAACTTCAATCTAAATCAATATAAATCTTGATATGGCCTACTTATCTAGGGCGATCTCCCCACTAGTTTTAGCCCCCTCCCGGACGACTAAAACAGTAGATTACGGGTCATAATTGCCGTCCCCGGTCAATTTCTAACCTATAACTCCCAAGAGCACAAAAGATCAACAAGCCCTCACCCACCTCTCAACCTCCCGGTTTATTGAGATGATATGTATCAAACTCCTAATCTATTGTAATTATCCTCTCCCGATTCAAATCACAAATTAGAAATGCACAAAAGGTGGCCAACCAATCATACAAGAGATAAATCTAGGACTTGAAAAGATAACAATAAGCACAATCAAGATATATATTGAACAAAGAAATCAATCCATTACAAATCCATCTAATCTAATCCCTAAGATAAGAGATTTTAGCCAAGCATATTCATAATAAAAGCAAATCTCAAGTCATAAGAAAACATAAATAAAGATATAGAGAGATAGAGATTCATAGACAAATCCTATAATCTTGATCTTCAATCATGTAGTCTTGATGAGCTCATTTCCAAGTCTTCCCCTTCTTTATTTGATTTTGGTGTTGTTTTTGTGTGTGGAAGAGAGAAAAAATGGTAGAGAATGAAGGCTAGGGTTTGGGATTGGAGAGTTGGGGAAGATGAAGTGGGTGTGTGTGGTGAATGATTGGGGAAAGGAAGAGAAAAATGGAGTTTTGAGGCTAAAATCGCGTTTGGGGTCCATTTGGGGGAGCCCCGCCCTTTTCCCGCGGTCACGGCCCGCGTCCGCGGCCTTCAAACGTGGGGAATGCTCAGGGGACCCGCGGTCCCGCCCCGCGGCCGCGGTTGGTGACCGCGGGTGTCTCCTGAGTCGGGAACAGCTGACCCGCGGTCTTACCCCGCGGCCGCGGGTGGTGACCGCGGGGTACTGGGCGTTTTGCACAGTCCGCTCGTTTTGCTCCGTTCTCCCTCGTCCGGACTCGGATTTGGTCGCCGTTTGCGCTCACGGATTCCTCTCGAGACGTACTTCGATCTCATGTCTTCAAAATCCTCCAATTAATTCTTGATTTTCCCTGAAATCACTCCAAAACCACACCAAGGAATTAAAACTCAACAAAACTCAAAATTGGGATACAAACACATATTAGCAATCAATTCATGGGGGAAAATGACAACAATTCATGCGATATTGAGGTACGAAAACCATGTTTGTCAACCCCCCCAAACTTAAAGCGTTGTTTGTCCCCAAACAACAAAGAGAAGAGAAATAAAAGATAACAAACATGTGAGAATGAATTGGTGTCATTTCAAGGGCTTCAATTTTTTCAAAATATTTCACTAGTGTATCACAAGTAGATATGCATTTCAAGAAGTCACAAGTGATAGTAAGTTCAACATTATAGCCTCCAAGCTTGAATCCTCACAAGGTGAATGTTTCAATGATGCACTCGACTCTCAAGTGTTTAGAATGGACGTGTTTACACTCAATTCGAAACAATGCATGCAATCTACCATAGGCTTGCCATTTGTCCTAACTCTCTATGCTTCAATGTGTTATAAATAGAGATCAAAAAGGGCTTTCATTGGGTTGTAATGAGGGCTCTTTGGTAAGGTGAGTAGTTTTTTAGGCAAAGTGACTCATCCCACAATCCATCAATCACAATGAACAAATCAACTTCACCATTTCTCTTATCAATCAAAAACCAAAATCCCTACATTTCATCTTTTCATCCTTAGTGATATCTATCATGGCTATGATTCAAAAGGCAAATCACTCCCCTTTATGCTCTTTTATTCACATTCATTTTCATTTCTTTTTCTTTTTGAGCTCATAGGGGATTAGTGATTTTCACACAATCAAAGCTTGATAAGCAATTTCAATCATTTCCCAAACTTTTTTCTTCATCAAAGCAACCACTAACACTCTAAGTTCTACCCCTTTATCATTGGTTCATTCAAAGAAAGGCTACAAGGCACAAAAGGGGTAAACTAGGATCATATGAGAATTTGGCACAATTGGGGTCAAGTGGCTAACAAAGATGGCCTTAAATCACTTCAATATTAACAACACATCTACTTTTATTTTCAAGAGAGGACTCATGGCAAGTTCTAGAGACCAACATACATGCTCAATCGATTTACACTCAAGAACAAAATGAGATTGTGATAATATGACAATCAATGGCTCAAATCTTACAAGCTCATTATCAAGTTCTTGGAGGCAAAACATTTAACTCACTTGTCACAAGTTCAAACTTTTCATGCATAATCCACAAGTGATACACACAATTTCTTTTCAAAAGCAACATTCATATCATAAGCCCAACACACATTTCATCCAACTCATGTTTTTCAACAATCAAGCTCAAAAACAAAAGACAAGGAAAAGCTCAAAAACAGAGACAAAATCTCATTATTCGAAAACTAAACTAACTAAATAAATAAACAACGGATAAACGAGATAAGTAACCCATCTTCACCCTCCCCCCAAACTTATTTCACACAAAGGAGAAATAAGTTTGGATGAAGGAGAAAATGGTTACTTGTCTCGTACTCACAAACGAGGTGGAGGCTTAGGTGGTGGCCATTTCTCATCAAATTTGCATGCTCCATCCACCGCGACCCAAAAATATGGTGGCTTTGCAATTCTTGAGACATCCCGGGCGTCATGGTAATCTCGTTCACCATCTAGAGTACCACCACACTCAAACAATTCCTTATTAGACAAATCAAAGTGAAAATCAAAAGATGAAGATAAATAAAAGTGAAAGAAGCAAGCCTTCATAGAATCGCCTGTGGCGAGGTAAGGATCGACAAAATTTTTGACTTTGCTTTCTTTAAAGCTTGTGAAATCTTCATCTTTTTGAAATTGTAGAGGTTGTGTCGGAAAAGTTGGGCTCTCGACTTCAAGGGGTTTGGAGAATTGATCCTCATCTTCTTCATACTCTTCTTCAACTTCTTGAGGCTCTTCACTTAGCATTGGCATTGGTTCCTCATACAAGGTTCCATTTTGAAGGCTAATGGCCATGCACAAATCATCAATTCGCTTTTGATTTTCCATAGTGGTAGCCAAAGACCTTCTTTGCTCTTCTAGCATAACCTCCGATTTTGCTAGACTTTTTTCTATCCAAGCTTGTGTAGCTATGAAGCATTGAAGGAGATCGTCTTTTGAATTTGATTTATCCTCTTGATAGTATCGATTTCCCCCTTGGAAGCCTTCTTGAGGGGAATAAGAAATTTCATAATTCCAACTATTGAAATGGTCCTCATACTCCAATGGTGATTGCCACTCCATGGCATTGCACCCCATGTCATAAAAGTCACCATAGGAAGGTGTTGGTTGGAAGACTTTTTGGATCATTGGTTGCCTACAATTTCTTTTGGCTTCCAAAACACGCAACTTAAGTTGCATCAACGCCAATTGTAGTTGGAGTTGCTCAACCAACTCATTCCTTCCATCATCCATTTTTGGTGCCGCTTTTACGGTTGTGGAGCAATTTTCTCTAACAAAAACAAATAAACATATAAATAAACAAACATAAAAACAATATCTAAATTAGATAAAAACAACTTTTCACAATATCAAAAGTAAAAACTCAACCAATCCCCGGCAACGGCGCCAAAAACTTGTTCGCTATTATTTTCACCACGCCGCAAGTATACGGTGTAGTTGCAACATAGGGAAGCAAGGTCGTATCCCACAAGGATTGGTGAATTCAAACTTCTAAATATTATTAATAAGTTGTTTTCAATCTATTTAGACAAACCAAAGATGAAGAGATATTGAGAACTAAAACAAAGCTAAATAAAGCAAGTAAATAAAATAACAACAAGATAAACTTAGTTAATAAATTGGGGAATGACTCGAATGAAAGTTATCCTAGGGACTAGATTTCGATGGATCGTAATGAACTTCAATCTAAATCAATATAAATCTTGATATGGCCTACTTATCTAGGGCGATCTCCCCACTAGTTTTAGCCCCCTCCCGGACGACTAAAACAGTAGATTACGGGTCATAATTGCTGTCCCCGGTCAATTTCTAACCTATAACTCCCAAGAGCACAAAAGATCAACAAGCCCTCACCCACCTCTCAACCTCCCGGTTTATTGAGATGATATGTATCAAACTCCTAATCTATTGTAATTATCCTCTCCCGATTCAAATCACAAATTAGAAATGCACAAAAGGTGGCTAACCAATCATACAAGAGATAAATCTAGGACTTGAAAAGATAACAATAAGCACAATCAAGATATATATTGAACAAAGAAATCAATCCATTACAAATCCATCTAATCTAATCCCAAAGATAAGAGATTTTAGCCAAGCATATTCATAATAAAAGCAAATCTCAAGTCATAAGAAAACATAAATAAAGATATAGAGAGATAGAGATTCATAGACAAATCCTATAATCTTGATCTTCAATCATGTAGTCTTGATGAGCTCCTTTCCAAGTCTTCCCCTTCTTTATTTGATTTTGGTGTTGTTTTTGTGTGTGGAAGAGAGAAAAAATGGTAGAGAATGGAGGCTAGGGTTTGGGATTGGAGAGTTAGGGAAGATGAAGTGGGTGTGTGTGGTGAATGATTGGGGAAAGGAAGAGAAAAATGGAGTTTTGAGGCTAAAATCGCGTTTGGGGTCCATTTGGGGGAGCCCCGCCCTTTTCCCGCGGTCACGGCCCGCGTCCGCGGCCTTCAAACGTGGGGGATGCTCAGGGGACCCGCGGTCCCGCCCCGCGGCCGCGGTTGGTGACCGCGGGTGTCTCCTGAGTCGGGAACAGCTGACCCGCGGTCTTACCCCGCGGCCGCGGGTGGTGACCGCGGGGTACTGGGCGTTTTGCACAGTCCGCTCGTTTTGCTCCGTTCTCCCTCGTCCGGACTCGGATTTGGTCGCCGTTTGCGCTCACGGATTCCTCTCGAGACGTACTTCGATCTCATGTCTTCAAAATCCTCCAATTAATTCTTGATTTTCCCTGAAATCACTCCAAAACTACACCAAGGAATTAAAACTCAACAAAACTCAAAATTGGGATACAAACACATATTAGCAATCAATTCATGGGGGAAAATGACAACAATTCATGCGATATTGAGGTACGAAAACCATGTTTGTCACTTACAATTTGAGAATGGAGAAAAAGTCTTTCTGAAAGTTTCTCCATCAAAAGGGATCATTAGGTTTGGAGTTAAAGGGAAACTTAGACCCCGATTTATAGGACCCTATGAGATCCTAGAAAGAATAGGCCCAGTGGCTTACAGGCTGGCATTACCGCCAAGCCTAGGAAATGTCCATAATGTTTTCCACGTATCACAACTTAGGAAGTACGTTTTCGATCAAAAGCACGTGATACACCAAAATGAGATGATCCTTAATCCAGACCTGAGCTATGAAGAAAGACCCGAAGCAATTTTAGATAGAAAGGTGCAACAACTCCGAAATAAATCAATCACCTCAGTGAAAGTTCTTTGGAGGCACCATGGACAAGAAGAAGCTACGTGGGAGCTCGAAGACAAGATGAAAGAAAAATATCCAGAGTTGTTTAACGAAGGTATGCAAATTTCGGGACGAAATTTATTTTAAGGGGGGTAGTATGTGATGCCCCGCTCTTTTAAATACATATTAGATTAAATATGTGCATTAGTTATAAAATTCTTTTAATTATTTATTGTGATTATTTTGTTCAGATAATACTATTTCAGCAAAAGTCTGTATAAGATATACAGAGCTGCGATTTAATATTCAGTCATGAATCAAACCAATAATTAAATTATTGGTTTAGCTACACGTTTGAGACTTTACATTACCAGTTGATTGATTTAATCAATAGTATTAGAAATTTTAGATTTATAACCGATTTCATAAATCGTGTTATTTAAATCGAATTGCTAGAATTATAACTCGAGCTTATGTGAATAATAATTTTATTATTTCACGCTTTATATGTTTAGTACTAAGTCGCGAATTAATTCCGACTTTCACGTATTAAATCCCAAGTCCGAGGATTTAATTTATACGATGAGTATTTAATTAGCAAGAACTGGAGAATTATTGCATCAACGAATACGAACTATGAGAAATTAGAACATGATAAATAGTCACATCACATCCTACTACACTATTTCACCATCCCCTCATTACTTCAGTCTTTTCAAAAGTTACATATTTTGTCCTGTAACTATTCTTTTCAAAACCACATAAATATTTTTCAAAGATTGCATGCTCAACCTCCCCCTCCAACTCAAAGATTGTAGATTTCAAAGATTGCAGATTTCTAGCCGCAGCAAATCTTATTTTTTCAAAAGTGCAGATTTCTAGCCGCAGCAAATCTTATTTTTTTAAGAACAGCTGACTTTCACTCACCTCTCCAACTCCCTACACAAATTTCAACCTTCATAACTTCCATTGTCTACGGAATCCACTTATAAATACATAGCATATCAGTTAAAACACAGCTCACTCCACTAGCAAGAACCACACCCGTGCAGAGAAAGTGAAGCCAACAAGCTTCAAAACAAACTTTGCATACTTCGTAAGCTCAAGTGAGCTCCCTTCGCCAGGCTATTTCTTCGCCGACTTAGCCACCGGCCAACTTACGGCCTTCGTTTCTCACTATCCTTACGACGAAAAAGGATCGAGAAACCACCGTTGTGTAGCCTGATCTACCTCGCACGAGGAAAACTAAGTCGTAGACCTTCGCAGCTAAACACCATCGCGGAACGACGACCAGAAAAACCCCCGGCGAACAACTTCCATTAGTGCTCACTTGGACAAGGGTAAGTTGACGCCCTTATTTCGATGCATTCCCGTTTTTATTATATTATGGGAAATTTCTGGGGTATAAATGGGAGTGTGGTGAATATTTGTACAAAGTTTCATGTCATTTGAACTTCGTTTACTACCCTTTTAAAATTCAAGAAGTCTACTGCCATATCTGCTGAAACTGTCGTGAGGCAGATGATTAGGTTAATTATTTCAGTAACCATATGTTGATATTTAGCTCTCAAATTTTTATTATATGAAGATATATGTGTTACCTATCTGTATATAAAATTTGAGGTCATTCAGGTAACGTTTGCTATTTTTCAAAAATCTGGTCTTTCAGTTGGCAGAAACTGCCGAATCTGGTAGGCGATGGGAAAATCGCTATATCTTTTAAACTACTTGGAGTTTTTCAACATACTGTTTTTTTTCAATTAAACTATACTTAAAGAGGTTTCTATTGATATAAAATTCGACTCCATACGAGTTCGGAATAAAAGCAGTTTATTTGTTGAAGTTGAATCTATACAGTTTTGTTGAGATGGAAATGATTCAAAATAATTCCTATTAAGGATTTTAAAGTTTTATTGTTGATAAAATATCACTTTTAGTTTATAAATGAGCTATTGAGATATATAAATATTTTGAGAAGGATTTCATGAGAATTTGTTAGTAGAATTATATTAGATGGAATAGTTGATAAATGAAATATTAAAGATTTATTAATTTATTAAATGGTTAGTAGTTCTTGAGAAAGATTTTCATGAGAAAGATTTTCCTAAAATCTCACAATGAAATTTTCATTAGGAATTAATGTTTAGAATTTATTAATGACTTATTAGTTCTTTTAATAGTAGCAATATATATATATATATATATATATATATATATATATTGATTGGCATTATTAAATGGGAAAAAGGAAAACGTTTTATGAATTATTCTTTATTTATAATAGATAAATAAATGAATAATATAAAATGGGCTTTCCTACATCCTCAAAGGTACATGAAGTATTTCGATAAAGGAAGAACGATTGTATATGAGTTAGTTACAGTCGTTTAAGGAAATATGGGTAGTTAGAGAAATGAGTGAAGTGATTCACTGCATTTGTTGTTATCTTTTCTATTATTCACTCGAACACATGTTTTCGTGTTATCAAAGGTTCAAATAAACAAAAGCGCCTGAGTAACATATCGCGCTAAGGAAAGAGAATCATTGTCTTAAGTAGCAAAACACTGCAATCAGGTAGGCATTACTTTCATATATATCAAATGAGTTTAAATGTTACGTTCAAGCAAGTTATTTCATGACAAAATCTTTGAATTGATGTTATTTCAAGTATTGTCTTGCCATAAAATATTTCAATTTCAGTATGATATCTATCTGATATGGCTTTGCCAATTATCATGTAATCGAATTCGAGTCTTGAGCAGTTGATAGCTATCCTGCCTTGGCTAGTGTACACCAGTGACCGTGAGTCATCTAGCGGGTCGGCCGGTCAAGTGACCGTGAGAGGTGGCCACCTCTCCGGCACACAGCTTCAGATATGATAGATTACAAAAGA
Source organism: Salvia miltiorrhiza (assembly GCF_028751815.1). Taxonomy (NCBI): domain Eukaryota; kingdom Viridiplantae; phylum Streptophyta; class Magnoliopsida; order Lamiales; family Lamiaceae; genus Salvia; species Salvia miltiorrhiza. The sequence continues at coordinate 47,481 of NW_026651554.1, forward strand.
ACTTAGTCTGATCAGACGAACTTTAGAATCACAAATGAATTTAGTATGCTTAGGGCCTTTTTAAGTAAAAACCCTTGGTTATACTATTGAAATGGCATGACAATTTACATTTATTAAGTATGTATATGATTTTCGGCATATGTCTACTGAGTACTTTGTACTCAGCCCTGCATGTATTTCTAAATGTGCAGGTTGAGCAGTGATGAGTGATGATGGGGTGTCGTGCGGAGCTTTGTCATATTTACTAAATAAACTCTTGGCGATACATGTCTTCATACATGTATCACGTTCTCATTTCCGCTGCGAACACTCAGTTATGATGCAGTTTAAAATACAATAACAATCATTTGCTTCTCTTTATCTTTCTCTATGCATTATGATAATACCATGTTTTAACACTGGTAAGTAAACACATTGAGTTTTAACCAATTTCTTGATTGTTCATTAAACTTTATTGCAGTGTGCTTACACCTAAATCAATTATCCATGATTGTCGTTGCTCTTTACTCAGTACCTTGTGAAATCCATTTGTGCATTGTTATCTAGATTAGCCTAGCTCATTGCTTGGATTTCGAGCTACCTCGGCTTCTATGAGCTTACATAATTCAGGATATCTATCTCCCTTTTGAGTTCCTGAACAAGTACCATCTATTTTCCTTGTCTATAATTTCCTATCCCATGTTGTAATCTGCATAATTTGGGGGCATTACTAGGCCAAAACATTGGGTTAATTAATGCTAACCACAACTTTTGTGTGTTATTTATTTGAACAAAGAAATCGAGTTTATGATCCAAGAAGACAACCATATAATCTATCTTAATTAATCCATGTTTTGTAATAAGGAGAATTAATGTCTGGTTCACTTATACTTCCATATAATAATTCCAATTTACTTTTTGCCCCAACTGCACTTTGTATAGATCTGCTCCAATTTAAGAAATTAATTTATGCCAATAAGTTGAGTAGAAACGTAGAATTTCTACAACCTGAGTATGCTCTAGCCCTTGCATTCCTACTAAGTTGAGTTGATTTGGCATTTGGCAAGAATGTTTATGTTCCTTTCTTCAACAATTGTTGCATCACCATTTTCCCCATTATCTCTGTCTTCCTCCGCAGCCAATGTATTCTAGTTGAATCTTCGATTTCTCACCATAATATTTCGGTGCGTATAATTCGATTTTGAATGAAAGGAAATCAACCTTAAGATCTGGCATGAAGAATTACTGAATCAAGCAAAGTAGAACGATTGAAAAGAATGATATATTCAGCATATATAGCAGAGGGTTTACAACTAAGACTGCGTTTACTTTGATGGATAAATTTATCCATGGAAAATGATGGATAACACAAATTTATGCCTTTAAATGCCACTTTTCTTTTCCAACATTTGACACAAAAGAGATGCTCACTATTTTTTCTTCCTTATTTTCACTTCAAGGATGGATAATATTATCACACCAAAAATAGAGGGATAATATTATCCATCTTTGAAGTGAAAATAAGGAAGGAAAAATGGTGAGCATCTTTTTTGTGTCAAATGTTAAAAAAGAAAGGAGAAATTTAAAGGTATAAATTTGTGTTATCCATCATTTTCTATGAATAAATTCATCCATCAAAGTAAACGCAGCGTTAAGTAACTAACTTCTTTACTGTTCACGTACACGAACATTTATAGGAAACATGTTGACGCATTTACATTCACGTAAGAAACACAACTACAAAATGAATCTGGACCATTCATCCTGACTTATCAAGAACGGTGGAGATCGAGCTGTTGTCTCCATTCACGGATCGAATCATGCTGAGGACTTCCACATCACAAGCCATGCATAAACTATGCATGTCTGCTCCTTTAATTCTCACTTTTCTATTTAGAGGTTAATAAATATCACCTTTTACGTGATAATTTTGTTTTTTAATGATAATCAACATTTTCAGATGGTTGTGCGAATTTCTCACAAGAGTACATAAATTGTGTTAGGATTTACATATTTTTCATTTATCAAAATTTAAATTATCTTGTGATCTCAAATAACTGTTTCAACAAAATCTTACAATCCTATACTCCCTCCATCCAACATTTTCGATTTTTCCTTGTTTGTTCGTCCATAAAATTAACATGTTCCTAGTCCATTTTTGAAAATAATTCAACTAATTACTATTACTCTTACAATTCTCACTAACTATCACTATCTTTTCTAATTTGTGTACTCATTCTCCACTGAGATCACCAAATATACAACTAGTTTCTTTTAAAACTCGTGCCGCCTCCCCCCTCGGAAGATATTTCATTGACGAATTATGAAGTATTATCTCAATGAGGCATTTCATCGAGCACCTAGTTTAATTTCTGCAACCATTAATCATGATTCTAACAAAACTTGAAAGAGATCATAATTCAGGCACTTCAATTTCTTTCACAAACAAATACTTTTCCTCTTTCAAGTTCTTAATATTTTTATTTAAACCGCGAAAAGAGTGAAACTAAAAAAACAAGAACATTGACAACAGAATTATGAGTCTTGCAACAATTAATTACAAATGTTTGGATAAGTTCAATTTTGTCAAATCAACAATAATGATATATTGCAAATAACACAAATTAACAAGTGCGGTTTGAGAATAAACTTAATTATTTGTAAAGTAGATTCATAAATAAACTCATTACTAGCTAAGATACGAAGGTTTTGATCTCCTCATCTTGCTCAAAGTAAGGCATCTCATTTTGGTTCAAATAAAACCATGCCTCAATCCCATCACCCTCTTTGTCGCTCATGAGCACGACCACGTTGCTAATCGGCGGCGCAATTCCAATGCTCGTCCAAACAGGCTTCCCCCATCCGAAATCAGCTTCGTGGAATCCAAACCTACTCCAATCAGTGATTGTTATAGCATTGATTTCATCTGAGAACACTTGTTTTAGGAAGCTTTCCATACTATTTGTGAAGATATCGCGTCCATCCCTATCAGCACACAGTATCTCAGCATTCCGAGTTATGGCGTTTCGAACAGAATCTCCCAAGAGACGAACAAGTTCCTCAACGCCAACAGCTAATTCCATGCATGGTATCATTGCTGGCACGAAGAAATTCCCACAAGCGTGTCTCGACTGAGGTGGGATCGTTCTCTCCCGCATGTTCACCGGTTGCAACACGGGAGAGCTTCCGCTTCCGCCGTGGACGGCGGCGTGCAAGCGGATCAGGGCTTTGGCCACAGCGGCACACACAACACGCACTCCAGATAAGGGTTTTCCGTTGTGTGGATTGTTGGCCCAATACTCTTCAATTGTTCCTCCCCAGCCCAAAACCTCCTTAAGCCCAAAACCAAGCCCATCTCCCTAAATAATCCCAACCCCCTTTTAGCCAAACCCTTATTCCCTCACTTCCCTTGCGCCGATCTGTTCTCTCTCTCTCTCACCTGCGCCTTTCCATTTCCCCTCCGCCGCCGACTCCTCGGTTCTCCTTCCGCCGCAATTCTCCCCCTCCTTCCCGATGCCTCCCTTTACTTCCCTGTTCTGTCCCCATCTCGGCTATAAAGTCCTCAATTGTGGGTAGAAGTTTGAAGTGGAAAAGTTCACAATATTGAAGGCTCTGCTATTCCTTCTCCTGATTCAGACGATCTGTAGTGCTGTGGCTTGAATCTGAGAACTTCTTCCCCAGTTGAGAGCTGTGCCGCCGGTTACCTGAGAGGGTTTCCTGTTTGGTGGCATTGCTGAGCTCTCGGTGTCGCCGGAGTCCTGTCCATCGGATTCCTGAATTGAGGCGGCGTGGTTCGGCTGTGTTGGGCTCTGATCTGCATTCCAGTCCACCTTGAGCCCTGGTTCCAAAAGCTGCCGGAGTGTGTTGCTGCAAAAAGGGAAAATCTGAGCCAAGTGTCCCGAGGACACCTTTTCCCTTCTCTGATTTCTTATCTCTTTTTTCTTTCCTTTGTCCCTTTTTTGCTCCTTTTATTTTTATTTGTGCAGATCTGAAGTACAGATAATCGGAAGAATAATTGGAGCTGAAGGTAGAAGATCTGGAAAGGAAGAGTGAAGTCCTAAAGAAGTTCAGAGTGAATTTGGTGCTTGAGCACGAAGTGAGACGGACCGGAGGTTCGGGAACCAAGAGGAGTAATCCCGGCAAGGCGAAGATACCCAACAGTGGTATCAGAGCCACGGGGACCTTGCCGGGGCTCCCCCCGAACACATCCCTCTCACCCCGCCGCCCTTTGGCTGCGCCGATTCGCTCCCGACGAGCAAGGTTTTGGTAAGACCGACTCTTCCCCTACCTGGGAAGTCGGCTCTGGTAAATTGGCTTAAGACCCTAAAACTCCTAGTCATTAGGATTGGTGTTGCCTGCTGTTTTTTCTTTGTTGTATGTTACTGTTTGGTCTTGGTATCTTGCGATCCTGATCTTTTGTGTGCTTCCGCTTGTTGCCTTATATCTCGATAACCCTCTGGCAGTCAAAGCCAAGTGAGGTTCTCCCTTGCATTTGGTCCAGTTCGTCTGGATTCTCCTTAAAAGGAGTCTCCTCGTGCGAGTACCCTGGAAATCAAGGGAGAAAGGGGGCTATCTAGACAGGCTGTGTGTGCTTTGGTTCCTTATTGTTTCCGCTGTTGTTTTGCTCTCTCTGGTGTTTCTGCTTTGCTCTGTAAAACCTCTCTTGGATTGAGAGCTTTACCCTTTCTCTGGACTCAGATAGTCCTCCTGGAACTTCTTGGAGGGACCAGTGTGAAACCTTGCTCCACAGATCAATCTGTGCTGAGATCTGGGCTCTTCCCTGCTCCTGAACTCCAGAGGTTTCCTTCCTGAGGTTTCTGTAACCTCTATTGTGGTGTTTTTTGCTCTGTGGTCTGACTGACCTGTTACTCTGTGATTGTTGTGGTTTTCTGTGAAAAATTGTGTTTGCTTAAGTGCTGCATCTGCATTCACCATGAACAACTTGCATATGGTGCCATTCAATGGCCGGGATGATTTTCAAGATTGGAAAACCAAAATAGAGTGCATTTTAGTCAAGGAAAAGGTTAATAAAGCTCTGTTGTCTAAAATTGACAAATCTGTGACTGATGAGAAACTGCATGATATGAATGATAATGCTAGGGCCACTATCTTGTTAAATCTGAGCAGTTCTGTGGTTAGGAAAGTGTCTCGTCACTTATGTGCTAAGGATTTATGGGATGATCTGAACTCAATTTACCCCACTTCATCTGAAGAGTCTGCATGGTCTTTACAAAACCAATTTATGAATTTTCAAATGGATCCTTCAAAGGATGTTGATTCAAACCTTGATGATTTTCACAAACTGTTGCATGATTTGAAAATTGCTGGTGATGACAATATTGAGAAGTATGCCCCTCAGATTTTGTTAAGTTCTATTCCTAAGTCTTTTTCTGAAGTAAAATCAGCTTTAAAATATGGTGGGTCTAAGGTCTCTTGTGAAATGATTATCAATGGTCTTAAGACCAAAGAAAGTGAACTTAAACTGCAAAAACCCAAGTCTCTTCAGGGTGAGGTTATGTATGTGAATAAGGATAATCAGAGAAACCCTCACCATCATTTTTATAAGGGCCAGAAGTCTGATCATCATAAAATTGCTGCATCAACTGAACAGAGGGAAGACAATAGGTTTGATCATAATCAAAATCAAAATAGGAATCAAAATCCTGATCAGAAACCTAGGAAAGTGTGTTGGAATTGTGGAAAACCGGGGCATTTCATAAATAGGTGCAAATTACCTAAAAAGAATAAGAACTTTGTTCCTAATGAGCTTAAACAGCATGCAAACAATGTGTTTGAAGAAGATGGTGTCTATATGGTACATGACTATGATTTTCAGTTTATAAATTACTCAAATGATGTGTCTAAATCTGTAAGTTCAAATGAGTGGCTGATTGACTCTGGTTGTACCTTTCATGTGACCCCTTTTGAGCATATGTTTCAAAACCTTCAGTTGGTCAAGTCTGGGCATGTTTCTTTGGCTGATGGTCAAAGTTGTGATATTTTGGGTAAGGGTGATGTTTGCTTGAAATTTGAAAATGGGAGTCTTCTTACCTTGAATGATGTTAGATTTGTGTCAAACTTGAAATTTAGCTTGCTTTCAGTGTCTAAGATTGCTGATAAAATGCTGAATGGTTCTGTGAACTACTTGAGATTTCAATTTGAAAAGGACTCTATGCTTTACTTTACTGCTCCAAGAAAGGGAGACTTGTATGCTGTATGTGCTGAGTCAGTTCCTTTACCTGCTGCTAATGTGGTCCGTGAGGACAAATCTGCACTCTGGCATGCTAGATTAGGGCACATGAGTAACAAAGGCATGGAAATTCTAAAAAAGACTGGTGTGTTTGGTAATGATAAAGTTTCTGAGCTTCCTTTCTGTGAACCATGTGTGATGGGAAAACACCATAAGTCTGCCTTTCCAGTTTCTGTTCCTTATCCTAGGAAGCATGTTAGCACTGAAATACTTGAATGCTAAAGTGCCCACTCATGGTGGAAACATGTATTTTCTATCTGTCATTGATGATTTTTCAAGGAAAACTTGGGTCTTTTTAATGAAAAACAAATCTGATGTGTTTGAAAAATTGTCAAAGTGGGCTGCGCAGATTCAAAATCAAACTGGAAAAAGGATTAAATGCATTAGGACAGATAATGGTCTTGAATTCTGTAATCATGCTATGGATAATTGGTGCACTGAGTCTGGTATCATGAGGCATAAGTCTGTCCCTTACACTCAACAGCAAAATGGAGTGGTTGAAAGGATGAATAGAACTCTCCTTGAGAGAGTTAGGAGCATGCTTGTTGCATCTGGTTTGTCTAAACATTTTTGGGGGGAGGCCCTCATGACTGCTGTGTATTTAATCAACAGATCTCCTTCTGTTCCCCTACTTGGCAAACTACCAGAATCTGTGTTTTATGATAAACCTGTTTGTTTGAAACATTTGAGAGTGTTTGGGTGTGCTGCCTATGTTCACCAAAATGTTGGGAAATTAGAACCTAGGGCTAAGAAATGCATATTCCTTGGTTATCCTGAAGGGGTAAAAGGCTATAGGTTGTGGGATAGGTCAGTTCCTGGATTCAAAACTTGTGTGAGCAGAGATGTGTCCTTCAATGAGTTTAACTTCCCTTGTTTACTTGAATCCTCACACTCTGCTACTCCAAGTGAGGTGGAGAAAATGCATGGCTATGACTACAACAGATATGAGTTTATGTTCATCCCACCCATGGATCCTCCTGAGGTGGATCCTCTGCCTTATGATCCTTCTACCATGACTGAGCATGCTGAAACTAACCCCACTCCCAACCCGGAACTCAACATTGATCCCACCAACTCAGCACCTCCTGATAATACTCCTTTGAATGACTGTCAACTTGCTAGGGATAGAGAAAGGAGGAACATCAGACCTCCTGCTCGGTTTGATGATTATAACTTGTCTTTGTATGCTTTCAATGTGTTCAACAATGTGGATTACTCTGAACCCTGCAATTATTCTGATGCTGTTAATTCTGCTGAGTCTGACAAGTGGTTGACTGCTATGAATTCTGAAATGAAATCTCTGCATGATAATGAAACTTGGATTTTAGTCAAGAAACCTGATGATTGTTCTGTTGTTGAATGCAAATGGTTGTTTAAGGTCAAGCATGAAACTGATAACATTAGATACAAGGCTAGACTTGTAGCTAAAGGATTTACTCAAAAAGAAGGCATTGACTATAATGAAATATTTGCTCCTGTTGTTAAGTTCACCACTGTGCGCATTATGCTTGCCTTGTGTGCTCACTTTGATTGGGAATTGAAGCAAATGGATGTTACTACTGCTTTTCTTCATGGTGACCTTGAGAATGACATTTATATGAAACAACCTGAGGGATTTGTGAGTGAGGAGTTTCCTGATCATGTGTGTTTGCTGAAAAAGTCTCTATATGGTCTTAAACAGTCTCCTAGACAATGGAATCTCAAATTTGACCAATGCATGCAGAACTTGAACTTTTCTAGAAGTCAATATGATCATTGCTTGTATTACTCAAATTCTGAACCTCATGTGTTTCTGTTATTATATGTGGATGACATGCTTTTACTTGGCCCTTGTCTGCAAACCATTGAAAATGTGCAGAAAAAGTTGTGTGAAAATTTTGACATGAAAAATCTTGGTGATGCTAAGAAGATTTTGGGCATGAGCATAGAAAGAGATAGGGAGAAATCCACCTTGCTGTTGCATCAAAGTGATTATGTGAAACAAGTTCTTTTGAAATTCAATATGGAAAATTGTAGATCTGTAACTGTGCCTCTTGGTTCTCATTTTGAATTAAGTAAAAAACAATGCCCTAAAACTGATCTTGAACTTGAAGAAATGAGAAACATTCCATATGCTAATGCTATAGGTTCTGTCATGTACTTGATGATTAGTACTAGGCCTGATATTGCTTATGCTGTTTCTTGTTTAAGTAGATATATGGCAAATCCTGGTGCTTCTCATTGGGAAGCTTTGAAATGGTTGCTCAGATACTTGAAGTCTACTATGCATTATGGTCTGAATTTTGCTAAGGCTCAAGATGGCATTAAATGTGTTGGATATGTTGATTCTAACTATGCAAATGATATAGATAGTAGGAAGTCATCTACTTCTTATGTATTCACTTTGTGTAATGCCTGCATTAGTTGGAAATCTCAATTGCAAAACGTTGTTGCCTTGTCTACTACTGAATCTGAGTATATTGCTGCAACTGAGGCTGTGAAAGAAGCTCTTTGGCTTGATGGATTGCTGTCTGAAATTAGATACATTGATGATAAACCCATTGTTTTCTCTGATAGTCAATCTGCCATTCAACTATGCAAAAACCCTGTGTTCCATGATAGAACTAAGCATATTGCAGTTAAATATCACTTCATTAGGGATGTAGTTGAAAAAGGAGATGTTTTACTTGATAAGATTCCCTCTGAATTCAATCCAGCAGATATGGGCACCAAGTGCCTTCCAGTTGCAAAGCTGGAATCTTGCTTGGAAACTTTGAATATTGGTCCTGGTTAACTTTTCTTTTGTGTCTTTGTGTGACAAGTTCAGCCTCTGTGGCTGCTTGTCTCTTCTTTGTCTGTGTTACTTCTTTTTCTGCATGATGTTTGTTGTCCTTGAGCTGCATGCTGTGTTCTGGTCTGTGTACCTACTGCTGTCCAGTGTGAGTTTTTCCGTTTATGTCTCCTTGTCCTGTGTGTGTGTGACTGCCTTGTTATGCTTTGTTTTTCTTTGTTGTCTGCTCTGGTCTGTTTGTCCCTTCTGTGTGTGTCTTGTGTGATGTTGCTTGAGTGCATGTGTGTGTGTGTCTGTTGTGTCTTCAATGATAACCCTTTGGGTTTGAGAAATGGTGATTTCCCTTGGGTTGGTCTCTGTGGTGTAGAGATTGAGTTAAATATGTATAATATTTTTCTCACCCTCTATTATCTTGTCTCTGTGATAGGATGATAGTAAAAATGGCTGTGATGATAAGCTCGTATCAAAGGCAACACACTCCCTGGTGACTTGAAGACTATTGTGCCAAAGGTGGATATGTGGATTGTTGGCCCAATACTCTTCAATTGTTCCTCCCCAGCCCAAAACCTCCTTAAGCCCAAAACCAAGCCCATCTCCCTAAATAATCCCAACCCCCTTTTAGCCAAACCCTTATTCCCTCACTTCCCTTGCGCCGATCTGTTCTCTCTCTCTCTCACCTGCGCCTTTCCATTTCCCCTCCGCCGCCGACTCCTCGGTTCTCCTTCCGCCGCAATTCTCCCCCTCCTTCCCGATGCCTCCCTTTACTTCCCTGTTCTGTCCCCATCTCGGCTATAAAGTCCTCAATTGTGGGTAGAAGTTTGAAGTGGAAAAGTTCACAATATTGAAGGCTCTGCTATTCCTTCTCCTGATTCAGACGATCTGTAGTGCTGTGGCTTGAATCTGAGAACTTCTTCCCCAGTTGAGAGCTGTGCCGCCGGTTACCTGAGAGGGTTTCCTGTTTGGTGGCATTGCTGAGCTCTCGGTGTCGCCGGAGTCCTGTCCATCGGATTCCTGAATTGAGGCGGCGTGGTTCGGCTGTGTTGGGCTCTGATCTGCATTCCAGTCCACCTTGAGCCCTGGTTCCAAAAGCTGCCGGAGTGTGTTGCTGCAAAAAGGGAAAATCTGAGCCAAGTGTCCCGAGGACACCTTTTCCCTTCTCTGATTTCTTATCTCTTTTTTCTTTCCTTTGTCCCTTTTTTGCTCCTTTTATTTTTATTTGTGCAGATCTGAAGTACAGATAATCGGAAGAATAATTGGAGCTGAAGGTAGAAGATCTGGAAAGGAAGAGTGAAGTCCTAAAGAAGTTCAGAGTGAATTTGGTGCTTGAGCACGAAGTGAGACGGACCGGAGGTTCGGGAACCAAGAGGAGTAATCCCGGCAAGGCGAAGATACCCAACACGTTGGTTTGGCTTATTCTTGATTTCAGCCTCGTTATGGCCTCCTTGTTGAACAAAACCCTATTCAAAACAACCTCGTGACCCGCGCCGACACCCTGTGCCCCGGAATCTGGGGCCAGACTGCCGTCTTCGGGTTTCGATTCGTAAAACAGAATAACAGCAATATTTATCAGGGGATCGACTAACCTCATCCATAAACGATAACTTGTAATTCTTGAGGTTTTGAGGGGTTGGTGTGTGGTTTTATCAACTTTCTGCTCAACTTGTTCATCTTCATGTTTTTTTAATTACTAGTAGTGGAGTCGATTCACTGCACGCAAGACTAGTGCTCTATATATAAGCAATTCCAAATTTATCGGATGAGATCCAATTTGTGTGTGTCATCTCACTATTATTATAAAAATAAATTTTATTTTCGACCGATCATCATCAATGGTGGATTCAGGAATTGTGAACGTGATTGAACTTGTTCAAGTATGCAGTCTGAAGCTACATATCTGCACGTCCTCGAGCTAAATTTGTTTGGGCAGTTCGTACATTTTAATTTTTGGACATAAGTGAAATCTTAATAGGCTGAGGATTAGGCGCACTCACTTGCTATAATAAATATTCCCTCAATCCACGATATCATTTCCACTTTTGTTATTTTAGTCCGTCAATATCATTGTCACTTTCATTTATAGCAGTAGGGCTCACATAACATTTTATTTCCCTCCACATATCATTTTCACCATTTTCTTAAAATGTGTATTGTCCACAATATGAAAATGATATCGTGGACGAATGGAGTAGTTGTTTAATTGATTCAATAACAGGTACATTGAAAGCATACAAAGAGTGCACTTGAATGCATTTTTTAAAAATTAAACTAGCAGAAAGAACGCACATTATACGCATAATTAATGTTATTTTATTTGATAAAAAAAATATAAATATAATATCTATTATATTTAATGTTTCCATTAACAAGTTGGTCTATTTGATTCTACAACTATAGTAAATCCTTTTTAAAATAATATATACTCAATAAATTAATAAATTTCTTATGTCCCAACTTGGGTCAATTCAAAAAATAATCAATTTTTGCAAAATAATAAATTTTTAGTGAACCCCTTTATAAATATATAGGTCATGTTAATATTAATAGTTACTATTAAAATATTACAATTATGAATATTATAGTAACTCATTAAAATGTGAACCTATTATTAAATCATCTTCAACTTGATCATCGCAATTTATTTAATTTAAACAATACTCTTATTTATATTTACACATTACAAATTAGTAAATTAAAACTTAATAATTTATCGATTAAATAATAAATTATTAGTTTATCGATATATTAATGAATTATTAATTTTTCAATAAAATTCTTAAGTTTCAAAGTTTTTAATTGGGTTAAGTAGCAACTACACTCCTACCAGTTAAAAGCAAATAGGTTTCTAACATTATGTTTTGTTCAAGTAGATCTTTAATATTCATGAATTGTGATAAATAATAAATTAGGGCATATAAGTCCCCCGTGTAACTTTAGCCCAATTTATAAACGTTAATGGCCTAGCTTGTTTTCAATGTAAATATTAGGGATGATTTTACTTATTAGTGTGTATATATTTATATATATATATATATATATATATATAATTACATAAATAGATTTATTATGTGTATTTATATCAATCTAAATAAATGCTGAAGTTATATATTTTTCTTAACATATAGTTTACATATACAATTTTCTTAATCAAAATTTATATGCTATGACAATATAATAATGAATTATACATAAACTATCTTGAATAAATGCACAAATTATGTTTAATGTCATAATTGATTCGTAAAATTATTTAAAATATAATATGGAATCAAAAAGACATAAATTAAGAATTTAGGGAAAGAAATATAATATGGAATTAAAAGGCAAAACTTAAGAATTTTTTTTTCAAAAAAAAATGAATGGTTAAATGGAAAAAATATCCTAAGTTTAGATTAAAAACCAAATAAGGTCACTAACATTTACAAGCTAGTGTGGTATCTCGTGCGATGCATGGTGAGGGTATCATTTAGAATTTTTTATGTAAAATAAAATGATTCATAAAATAATTACTATAAAACTAATATCAAGAGAGAGAAAATATAATTGTACTGAATATTATATTATCAAGTAATAAGCTTTACTAAACTCTAAGACTATCTTTATCAATACCTCAACACCCAATCTTTTACTAAAAAATTATATCTCTTTCTTTCCACATCTACGACCTATAATTTATTTAAATTATACTTTCTCCGTCTCACGAATCTTGACACGTTTGGTTTTGGCACGTGAATTAAAGAATTGTAGGTTAGTGTTTTAAGTATGTAGTTAATAAAGTATAAAAGTGATAAAGTATGAGAGAGAATGTGATAAAAGTGATAAAGTAGGAGAGATAAAATAATAAAAGTGATAAAGTAGGAGAGAGAAGTTACCTTATTTGGAAATGTGTCAAGATTCGTGGGACGGCCCAAAAAGGAAAACGTTTCAAGATTCGTGGGACGGATGGAGTACAACATTTATACTTTATTAGTAACCCATTACAACCTAAATATCTTTTCTTTTTATATTATTTGTTATCATATATTTTTAACTACACAATGCCAAGTGGCATCTTTTTATTTGATTAAAAGGGGTTGTGTTAAAGGTTGGTCTGCAGACACAACTGGTTATCAACACATTTCAATTTTCTATTCCTTTTTAAAAAAAAAAAAAAAACTTTTGTCTTATTCTCACAATTGGTTGTGAGGGTTATGAATAAAGATAGTTAATAGGGATTATAGCCTATGTAATGGACAAAATTCGTATAAGTCTAATAAGCAAAAATTATGTGGGCCAACGAACTTACTTGATGAAGCGACCCATACCCCAATTGATAAAATGAGACCAGAGTCAAACCCACACACGGGGGATACGTGAGTCCATCAAATAAAACCCTAAAACGCGCAGTTACTTTTCGACTAAGTCAAACGAAAGTTGCGAGAGATCGTTTCCTAAGGAGTTAGAGCTACTAGGGTCGCAACGGGTATTCCAACAAAACCTTAACCCTAGTCGCCTCCCCGTAGGTCCGTCACACACACACACACACACACACACGTATATATATATATATATATATATATATATATATATATATATATATATAAACTCACTAATGAAATCTGTCATCCACAATCACTCGTATCCACTCTCGCACTCTCACACGATCTCTGACTCTCGTTCTCTCTCGCATTCCCCGCTCTTCCCTTCCGCCTCCACACTCACAACACTTTAGGGTTCCGATCGCCCGATTAGCCCCGCTAGCCCGGACGTCTGTCGCCCCTTATTCCACATCGCTTATTAGCTCTAATTCCGACCATCGGAACATCCCAGTTATCCGGAGAAAACTCTTATTACTATTTATTTACTCTTATCATTTATTTATTCATTACGTTACTTACGTCTATTATTTATGTCAATAAACTGACTTGAGCTTCGGAGGCCCTTCTATCGACACCCCCATCAGTGCTCATCAGAGGGCTCTAGCGTTGCTTGTGGTTTCAGGTTGCTAGTGCCCGTCGATACAGACGTGACTGACGTCACTTCCGTAATTGTCGGATTCACCCCCAACAGCCTAAAATGTCCAAACAACTAAAAATATAAAACAAAAAGAATAAACAAGCATTTGATCGCTGATGAATTCGAGCCCATTAATGGTGTATAAATTTATTAATGGAACAAAGTTCGTGTTCAATTTGAATTTTAGATAAATTCAAAGAATTTAGAATTGAACACATAAATAATGTCAAGTATATTGCTTAATTACTAATATTTTGTTTAATAAGCAAATTCATGAATACCATTTCACCCAAATACATAAAAAGATAAATTTATACGATTAGAATATCTTACTTTATTGCATTTCATAGTGAAGTGATTAACTTTTAATTTCATTAAATATGCAATATAATAACTACTTTAATTATAGGGCGAAGGTGCAGATTGCCCCCTGTACTACACCCCCTAGAGCTTTTAGCCCCCCATACTCGGTTAAAGCGCGTTGACCTCCCTGAACTCCCGAAAGAAGGGTGCAATTAAGTCCACCCGTTAAACGGCTGTTAAACGCCGTTTCTTAAAAAAAATAAAAAATTAAGAGGGCAATACGTCGTCGTTTTTGCAATCTCACTCTCATCATCTTCTTCATCTTTTCCTTCTCGCCGGCAGCCACAAACACTTCCTTGAATGTCTGAATGTCTGTCGGAGAAATTCGACGACAACTCGTCGTTTTCCAACGTCGTCTACACCAAGGCCAACTCATCCCACGCTTCCATCTTACAAGCCGCCAGCGTCTCTCAACATGAAGAATCTTTCTCTCTCCTTTCTCACTCTCATCATCTTCTTCATCTTTTCATTTTCGCCGGCAGCTTTCACCGATGGCCACAAACACTTCCTCGAATGTCTGTTGGAGAAATTCGACGACGACTCGTCGTTTTCCAACGTCATCTACACCAAGGCCAACTCATCATACGCTTCCATCTTGCAAGCCGCCATCTGGAACCTGAGATTCCCCACAGAATCTATGTCGAATCTTCAGCGGTGGCAGCATCGACGATTGGAAAAGGGAAAATTAGGGCTAGATTTTTAAAGGGGATGTGTAATTGAGAGGAAAGATCGAGGGATGGAGTACAACCTCGCCGGCTCATTAGCAGCGGCGAAGCCGAGATGAACGGCGACAACAGCAGATTTCAGCCTCGTCGACCCGTTAGCAGCAGCGAAGTCGAGATGAACGGCGGCGGTTGCAGATTTCAGTTTGGAGAAGGATGAGGCTAGGGTTCATTTTTTTTTTGAGAAGGAATATTGTGAGAGGGGCATCGGACTCAGGTAGAGAAATGTCACAGCCCGCCCTAACTAGGGATAGTTAGGCCGAGTGATCCACGACTAGGGATGGGGTTAAAGAAGAAGGGGAAGAAAAGGGGCGTCATTTATAGCCGTAAAACTTACTCATCTTAATAAAACTCGTCATTTTTATTCATTAATACTCAATTGAAAACAGTCTATGAAAGACAGCATAAAACTTAATTAATATCATTAATCAAGTTATACATCATATGAAACCATTCTCTTAAGACTCAAAGTATGACATAACATACTATAACATCAACAACATCTTGCAGCGGAATGTAGCTAGACATATGTATGAAGACATATTCTAGACAGGTTAACTATTTATTAACAACCCTGGAGACTCCGCTCATTGTAGCACCATCACCACATCAGCTCAACCTGCACATTTAGAAAACATATGCAGGGCTGAGTACAAAAGTACTCAGTGGGCACGTATGCCTAAGTATAAAAATACATGCTTCAAAACTGTAAATTGTCATGCCATCATAAACAGTACAGCAAGGGAGTTTTAGCTAAAAGGCCCAAGCTTACTAAATTCATTTGTGATTCTTAAAGTTCGACTGCAGTCTAAGTTCTCTTGTAATCTATCATATCTGGAACTGTGTGCCGGAGAGGTGGCCACCTCTCACGGTCACTTGACCGGCCAACCCGCTAGATGACTCACGGTCACTGGTGTACACTAGCCCTGGCAGGATAGCTATCAACTGCTCAGGACTCGAATTCGATTGCATCATTGGCAAAGCCAAAGCAGATAGATATCATACTAAAATTTAAACATTTTATGGCAAGACAACAGTTGTAATATTTTCCAGTTCAAAAATTTGTAACGAAATAACTTGTTCAAAGGTAGCATTAAACTCGTTTGATAGATATATAAAACTGAAATTAACAGTTAAATCATCTCATGCATTCATTCGTATAAGAGGCCTACGACACGTAGGGGATCTCTACATACGTATAGTAAAAGTAATGCCCACCTGATACGCTTAATGAAATAGAAGTCTTTGCTTGTTCACTCTACACTGCCACTCAAACCTTTATTATAATGAGGTTCCCAAGTAAGATTGGATAATAAGTAAGTAAATAGAAAGTAAATCTTGAATGAAACTTCTATCACTTGAAAGTTGCATCCTCTAACCTGAGTATTCTACTTATATGGACTTAACTAAAAGCAAATAGTAACATCACATCTCTTGGGATATCTCAACTTGAGAAAAGCTTAAGAGTAAACTAATCCATTCTATATAGATTAGCTTACAATTAATAACTAAACATCAATCACTTAGCATAGTTCTATTAATAACTTGCTCAAGTAGGAAATCTCAAATATGTAATCATATATGAATATCAACTTTGAAATATCATATAAAATCATCCTCTTTAGAGAAAAATACAAACTTTACATTTTTAGAAATCTCTCAGTCTATTTTTATTATAAAATTACAAAAATACAATACATCAAGTGTATGAGAAGTTATATCACAAAAGGCAGAATCTACCACTGAACTTCGCTGCTTCGTGCAGTACATTTCAGAAAATAATTTAGCATATCTAATGGTCTCGGATTTAGCTGAAATTTTGCAGAGAACGACTACACATGATGAAGTTATTACAGTAAAAATTTCAAGTTATTTGGACTACGAAAACATCATCAAAAGTACCCCGAAATATACTGTTCTGTCCAACCCGAAATCTGACAGCAATGCTCATTGACATATCACTCATATTTTCCTCAAATAACAGCTATAGGCACATTAGCATGCTTTAGTTTAACTTAATTCTAAACAATTACTAACTTGAAACAGGTAGTAATCAACATGATACAAGAGGCAAAATCGTTTTCTTCCACAACAGCCTATTTCTCGAAATAGCAAGAAGAAGAGATAGGAGAATTTCTTCTATTCTACTATCAATAAGACTTAATCCAAGATTTCTCACCTTAATATACGTTTCTGGATGAATATAGGTGTGATTTTTGGAGTGATTCTTGGAGCTTGGATCGACAAACATGGAGGTTGAAGAAAAGAAGAGGGATACGGCACCTTGGTAGAAGAAGGGAGAAAAGGAAGGTTGTCTTTCCTTATAAGCTAATTCATAAAGTCCACTATACTTATCCAATAAAATACACCTATTATTAAAATCTATAAAATTGCTATTATAGAAATAGCACTATATAACCTTCAATCAAGCACTTTAGGAACAAACTCTTCTTATAACTATCGAGCCACACATCACATACAAAATAAAAATATGAGTATGTGTGGGTTTAAAATTCTACACCTTAACTAACTCACAAAATAATTCTAACATTTCCTTATCATAACTTAATAATATAAAACCTCACTTGAATAATTTGAAAAATAATCTCAATAATTAAGAAATAATAATAAATCTAATATTTATGCTTTAATAATAAATCATCACTTATTAAAATAAGAAAGCTCATAGATAAATAATTAAATAACATCCGTCACTTCAATTAGTCGAGCAATAAGTCGACTAATAATATTTCTTATTTATCACCATTCTCATCTCTGAAAACAATAGAATAATCCCTTTAACTAGGAATTATAAACTTGCTTCAAAGAATAAAATTAATAAAGGATGCAAATTAAAAGCTCAGGATTTTATAATAATATCTCATCTCATCTCTAGTATCCCTATCTGCATCTATAGTCTATATAAATACCATGCCTATTAGTATTTCTACAAATTTATAGTAAAGATCTGATTCAACATAATTCAGTAAACAACAAAGAAATTCCACAGGAGAATACTAATTGCACAGCCGTGGTACATGTACATGGGCTTCCCCATTAAAAATGTCTGTTGTTTACACCTTTTTTTCTCCATCCAAATCCAAAAAGAAAATAACAAAGGGACCCCTACCGTTCAAGTTGAAGATTTGGCCTTTAATTTGGTAGCACTCAATTTCCAAATATGACAAAACATCATCTTCTGCTCCCAATTATTGATTACTACTAAACTAATCACTCATTGCAGAATATGGTACTAAACAATGCAATTAAATGAAAACGGATCCCCATTATTCAAAAACCAAGAAAAGATTTTCTCTCCCACAAACCCAAAATAAAAACTTTCATTATTGGACTCGTATCGAAAAACTAAGAATATTTCTCGACGACGTGCATGTAAGATTTTGAAAGTCGACAAAAAGACGAAATAGCAGTATTTTACTATTCATCGTCAAAAAGTCAAAAATTTCAAAAACGTCTTAACGGACTCAGATTTCACTTCCGAGTTCATCTTTCTCATTCAAATAATTATCTCGGATTATTCAAATACTCAAACTCAAATACGGATATAAAATCCCACATCATTCTCACATTATCAAAAGAACATCTCAATGTAAAAAAATAACAATAAAATTTCATATAACTTCTCATTTCTTTACAAAGTAATCAAACAAGGGATCTATACCCTAATCACTCAAACTCAAGCAATTAAACACGTCATCAAAAGCCCGGGTATTACATACCCTCCCCCTTAAAATAAATTTCGTCCCGAAATTTGTACCTCTTGTAAATGTTTCGGGTACTTCTCTCACATCTTATCCTCAAGCTCTCTTTCCACTTCTTTCTAAGTATCATATCTCCATTGGACCTTATCCAATGCAATCGACTTATTACTCGATTGCCGAATTTTATGATTTAGCATCATCTGAGGTCTCTCTTCATAACTCAAGTCTGGTTCTAAGATCATTTCTTCTTAGTAAACCACATGGTTTGGGTCGAAAATATGTATCCTCTCAATTGTGACACGTGAAACACGTTATGCACATTTCCAAAGCTAGGTGGCAAAGCCAACCTATACGCTATTGGACCTATCTTTTGCAATATCTCGTAAGGACTTATAACTCTGGGTCTAAGCTGTCATTTAACTCCAAATCTATTCATCCCCTTTGAGGGTGAAACCTTCAAGAAAACTTTGTCTCCTATCTCGAAACTTTGTCTCACATCTTATAGGCAAACTCAATTAGTGGCAACACATTCTCCCGATTTACTCCTCTATCAAGGATAGTAGTTCCTATCATATCTTCTATCGCCTGCTATGCTAAAATTCATCCTTGTACCCAACTCTTTCTGTAACTCATCCAAAAACGTGATGTAATTTTTTTTTTCTCTTTCTGAGGTGATCTACACCGGTACTCAATGCAATCTTATAATCTCACGAACATACAATTGTGCTAACTTATCTGGTCCATACGCGACTAGGATCGGTATGAAATGTGCAGATTTTGTTAGTCGATCTACAATCACCCAAATTGCTTGTATTTCCTCTTTGACTTTTCGGTAAAGCTATCACAAAATCCATCGCTATGTGATCCCATTTCCACTCGGGAATCTCCAACGGTTTTAACTTCCCATAGGGTCGTTGGTGTAATACTTTCACTTGCTGACAAGCTAAGCATCGCTCTACAAACGAAGCTATGTCTCATTTCATTCCGTCCCACAAAAATCTATTTTTCACAACCTGATACATCTTTGTGCCTCCTGGGTGGGCGGTGTAAGGCGTGTCATGAGTCCCACTCATGATCGTATTCTTAAGTTCATCATCGCGGGGAATGCATATTCTCCCCTAAAATAAGATATCATTGTCTGATGCTTTTTGGTAACTCTTGAGATCTCATGCTCTTATCCTTTCTCGTAACTTGTTCATTGTCTCATCTTTCCTTGTGCTTCAATCACCATTTTCCTCAAACTAGGCATCGTCGCAACAATACTTGCTATCGTCCCTGGTGGTTTTATCATCTCTATCCTCATCTTGTCAAAGTCCTTTATAAGCTCATCCTCTCTCGTGAGAAGACATCCTAACTTTGACGAGACCTTTCGGCTCAATGCATCGGCTACTACATTGGCCTTGCCAGGGTGATAGTTAATGTCGCAGTTAACATCCTTTACTAATTCGAGCCATCTCCTTTGCCTCATGTTAATATCCTTATGCTTGAAAAAGTATTTCAAAGTTTTGTGGTCCGTGAAAATCTCACATCTAACTCCGTAGAGATGATGTCTCTAAATTTTCAGGGCATGCACAACGGCTGCAAACTCTAAATCATGCGTTGGATAATTTATCTCGTGAGATCTAAGTTGTCGTGATGCATAGACTATAACTCTTCCTTCTTGCATCAAAACACATCCTAGCCCATTCTTTGACGTATCTGTGTAGATGGTATACTCTTTATCCATTTCCGGGACTAGCAGCACTGGTGCTGTAGTCAATTTCCTTTAAGCTCTTAAAAACTCTCTTTACACTCCTCTTTCCAATTGTACTTAGCTTCTTTTCTCGGTCTTGCTATCATGGAAAATCCTTCAATAAACCTCTGATAGTATCCTGCTAAGCCTAAAAAGTTGTGAATCTCGTTAGGCGTAGTTGGTGATCTCTACTCATGTACAGCTTGTACCTTGACGGGGTCAATTTTAATTCCTTCAGATGATATAACATGTCCTAGTAAAGTTACTTCGTTCAACCAAAACTCGCACTTGGTGAATTTGGCAAAAAGCTTCTCAACTCTTAGTATTTCCAACATCGTTTTCAAATGTTTTGGAGCTCCTGCTCATTCTTCGAATAGATGAGAATATCATCTATGAAAACTAGGACAAATTTATCCAGTTATTGATGAAAACTCAATTCATGTGATCCATGAAAACTACTGGTGCCTTCGTCAAACCGAATGGCATAACTATGAACTCATAGTGCTCATACCTCATTTGAAAAGCTGTCTTAGGTATATCATTCTGTCAAAATTTGAACTGGTGGTAATATGATCTCAAGTCAACTTTCAAGAAAAACTCGCTCCTCGTAATTGATCAAACAAGTCATCTATCCTCGGCAAAGGATATTTGTTCTTGAGTGTCAATTTATTCAGCTCTCGATAATCTATGCACATTCTCAACGTGCCATCCTTCATTTTGACAAAAAGGACTGGTGCTCCCCACGGGGATACACTACGTCTAATAAAACCTAACTCGAACAATTCTTGTAGCTGAATCTTCAGCTCTTGTAGCTCCTTAGGCGCCATTCTATAGGGTGCCTTCGACACTGGTGCTGATCCAGGTTCTAGGTCGATAGTGAACTCCAACTATCTTGTTGGTGGCAATCCTGGTAAGACTTCGGGAAATACATCTCTATATTCCCTTACCACTGCTACATCCTCAAAGTTTTTTTTTTTTTTACTTGATTCTCCTTCATCATTCAAGTAAACTAGGTAAGCTTGTGCTCTTTTCTTTTTTACCAATTTCGACGCCTAAAGTGCCGAAACGATTGGAACTCTCTTCTTTCTATCAATGCCGTGAAAACATGTCTGTTCCTTTCCAGGTGGTTGGAAAGTTATCTGTCTCTTCTTACAATCAATCGGGGCAAAGTTCTCTGCTAACCAGTCCATCCTTAGAATAATGTCTACGTTCCACATAGGCATTAAGTGCAAGGTTCTTGTTTTCATCTTTAGTGATCCTAACTCAAACTCTAATTTAGAAATCATGTGAGAAACTGTAGTAGCTCTTCCTACAGGAGTGATTACTCTCAACTTGGGACTAGCTCGTTTTAGTTCGAGTTTGAAGGTAACATGCTTCAAACACTTAAAGAATGCGAGGCTCCTGTATTAAACAGGATTCTAACTGGTGCATCCAATAACTTGCCCATACTACCTTAAAGTCCTGCCTTAAACCGGCATTTAAAACTCAGACATCTCTTCATCAGTATCCATCTTCTGATGAGCGAACGTGATAGCTCACAGAATTCTCAATTATACTCTACAACCGATTTCTTTCCTTGCATCAAACTTCGATAATCAGCCTCTCGCTGCTTACTGTACTCCTCGGTACATACTTCTCAAGAGTAGTCTTAAATTATTCTCAAGTATAGTTTACCAGTTGCTCAGGTGTTAAAGTCCTCTGACGTGCCTCTCACTAGTCTTATACATTAAAAGAATCTACTAGGATAACTCAAAAGTTGTAAGGGTTCAATCCTAGAACGACATCAAAAAAAATTGTTCAAGAGACTCAAATGAATGACCAGAGGGTAGAATGAAGTAACTACCAGGTCGAACAAAATGACCTAGAGTAAGAACCCATCTGGCTTTTCAACCGAAAGTTGAAACACATGGGTTTATAAACCCAAAACACATCTACTGAGATTTGGATCATGCGGACTGGCCAGGTCCAACATAATCACTCCCCAGTCACACGGGATATACTATCCCGAACTTGGAAATTCTGTGTCTTCTAAACCCTCAACATACTATACATAACAAAACTTAAGTTCACACCAGCAAGCTAAAAGCTTAAACTCAGGGTCCTATGTTCTAGACTCTTGTTTCGAAAGTTCAATATTTTTTTGACTCTCCTCTCATGTTGCGGTGGTGGTGGCGGAGTATTATCCCGCCTATCCTTCACATCACACTCTTGATGACATCTTTGAGGCATTTTTGAAATCACAAAAGGAAAACTCAACTCGACCAACGCTCTAAGCATCCTCGAAACTCAAGTTCAATTTACTAACTCAACTTTAAGGAAACCCTCACGGTCACCTTAACATTCATCTGTAAGGCAATAAGCACTCACGAAATGCTACCAAAAAGACCACTCTGGTCAACCTAATATATCCATCAGTAGAATGCCTCTTTTTAGAGGGCTTACATAAAGGGGTTATTTAAACCCTACAAAAACCATAGTATCTATCGTAATGTCCCTTCTAAACTGACACCATTAATAGTACTATGTCTCGGTGTGGACCTCCTACGGTAATTGCTACCAGTTAACTCATCTAGTTACTACTTTAGCACACTAGGAACATCCATCTATTTAACATCAGTAGGGTACTATATTTGCATGCTTATCTATCATCATGTCAAAATCTCAAGTACCAGTATCTCCTAAGTAAGTTATATACATCGCAATGTAATTGCAACTAATAAAAAACGAGGGTGTACCGCGCATACTCTCAAGGTCTGTAGTAGCCCGCTATTTTATTTTATAATTAAGAGCAATAAATGCAATATTTATTTTTGCATCTTTCAGTTGATTTAATCCAGTGATTAATATTCAGTTAATTCAGCTCAGAGTTCTGAATTAGATGTCATTACCTGAGATGACCACGATTGAATTATTGAGTAGTCAATGATTTATTTCAGAATGATAATTGACTTAGCGAAGTCGAGTTATTATTTTATTTGTAATCGAAATATTATTTCTATCTATTACTTTACTCAGTCGTGGATTTAATCCCGACTAATAGAGCGAGTTAAATTAGATATTTAATTCGCAGAGGCTTTATAAAGATTAGTAGAATCCAAAAAAATTAGATTTTTAGATCCTCAATTGATACAAAAATTACTATGAGATTCTATTTGTCACCTCAAGACTTTCAAACACTTACAATCATAGTCCTCTTTCCTACTCTATTGCATACTACACGCATGCTCTCCAACAAATACCATCAACAATCATTTCTACACTACTATTCACTATCTAGTGCATAAAGAAAAAAAAGAAAAGAGTGCTACTTTATCAAAAGAAGGAAAAGAGAGAGTAGGAAGAGGAAACGTGTGTGCAAAAAGGGCTGCTACAACAGCAACATTTCCCCTCTGCAGCCTTAATTCACGCAAGGTCAAAAAGGGCTGCTACAACAGCAACATTTCCCCTCTGCAGCCTTAATTCACGCAAGGTCCATCAGCCACCCTATGCCTTACCCATCATTTCAAATCTCTAAGGGCAGCCACCATACGCCTCCACCCATCTATATCAGCCAACAATCCTTTGTTTCTTCCTTAGACACCAGAAATTTGAGGGAAAGAGATAGAGCTTGCAAAGCTTCTACCGGAACTTCGAAGAGTTCTTTTCCTGCTGAAATCAACAACAGTCTCAAACACATAACATTTTGCAAGGTATTTACTAAAGCTCAGCTCGTTCGAATCCCATTTGCATTTCATCCAACAAGAATGATTTAAGTAGAAATACAAAATGTATAGATGAGTATATGTTATGGACTTAGCAAAGTCACAAGCACATAAATCAGTTTATATGTATTTACTTTTCTCACATGAGACAATGATGAGAGTTCTTATGACAATAGCAAATCCAGGATGCCTAGCTTCAATCTATTGCATAATCGATAAATAGGAACCAAGAGAATCACAGTTAACCGAACTAGAAAGAAAGAACCATAGCTTTACCATCTCACAGATGATAAACCATGTACATAAGATACCTCAGACAATTCATACGCAGTAGTTGTAAAGTGAGAGTAGGGAACTTAGCTTTTGAGAGGGAATGGGCAACTGCCCTGCTCAGTGAATCGAGGGCACGACGGCAGAGCTTTCACCGGCGTCGGAGGGGCGCACGTACAGACCTCAGCGGTTCTGCTCGCCGGTTGCTCAGTGACGGCGGCGGATTCAGATTCACCGAGGGAGATGCGACAGTAGGGCCGTTGCGGCCGCTGGATGAAAATCAGAGGGAGGCTCAACGATGGCCTCGGCGGAAATTGGGCACAGCGGCGGGCGCTCGCGGATCTCCAGAAATGCCGCGGCGGCGGCGAGTTTGCTTCGCCGGATCCCAGTAATAACAGTGGCGGCGGAGTCGGACCAGAGGCACTGGTGGCCGGAACAGAAGAGAATAGGGAGGGGGTAGGGGCCCACCTGGTACTTCGCCGAGAGTTGGGGTATAGGTATGATGAGTCGTCAACGTGAGTAAGGGGAGAGGGAGGACAAGTTGAGCGGCGCCTAGCGGCAGCGCCGGATCGCCGGAAACCACAGGACGGCGGCGACGGCAATTCTGAGGCGGAATTAGGGCTCGGTTTGAGGAGAAGAACCAACCTAAATTTACAGCGAGGAAAGTAATGAGAGGCGAAGATGCAGATCAGTCGCTGGATTTCAAAGGCGAGGCGCGGCCTCGCCGGCGCCTGGAAAGTCTGGAGGCGCGGCCGATTTTGGCAAGAGAAGGAAGCGGCTCTCGGAGTTTAGAGAGAGAGGCATTTGAGGAAATGGCGTGAGGAGAATTAGAGCAGCACGTTTGAGGAAGAAGAAATGGGATTGGGCCTTCTCATTTTAATTGTATTGGGCCTTCATTTATTTTGGTTGGGTTGATTTTGGGCTTGATTTATGTTTCCTTTGGGCCGAAAGTTGGGCCTTCTTTTTATGTGAGCTGCAAATTTTAATTGTTTTGGGCTTGGGTTATTTCTTTTAATTGGCCCGATTTTAATTCAGTTGGGTTTTTCACTATTTAATTCATGCCCACTTTCATTTAATTAATTATCAGGCTGCCTTATGTTGAGCCTTTTTAATTATTTCGAACTTATAATATTATTTTCGTTCTTATTTATTAAGCCCGATTAACCTTTACGAGATTATTAAGCGAATAATTCGATTGAGCTATTTCATTTTAATCGATTACGGAGCGAGACCTATTATAATTATCAAGTGGGATAGAACACTCTAGATAAGTGGATTCATTATAGTTATTATCCGACCTCATGCGACGAGCTTTATTTAAGTTATTTAATTTATTTAATCCGAGAGTTAGGATTAATAGTAGATTTCCCGGACTATTAAGCAAGAATAATAAATCATGCATAAGAGAGTCATGCATATTTATTTTCGCATTCTCATTATTTGAGAATTCTGCTCGAGCAAATTTCTTATTTAAAGTTCTCGCAATAAAGGTCAAGTGGGAGAGCAATAACTAGATTAAGAGCCACTACACCACAACAAGAGTTACTATTAGGTGGGCATTACTTTCATATATATCAAATGAGTTTAAATGTTACGTTCAAGCAAGTTATTTCATGATAAAATCTTTGAGTTAAAGTTATTTCAAGTATTGTCTTGCCATAAAATGTTTCAATTTTAGTATGATATCTATCTGCTTTGGCTTTGCCAATGATGCAATCGAATTCGGGTCCTGAGCAGTTGATAGCTATCCTGCCAGGACTAGTGTACACCAGTGACCGTGAGTCATCTAGCGGGTTGGCCGGTCAAGTGTTCGTGAGAGGTGGCCACCTCTCCGGCACAAAGTTCCAGATATGATAGATTACAAGAGAACTTAGTCTGCAGACGAACTTTAAGAATCACAAATGAACTTAGTAAGCTTGGGCCTTTTAGCTAAAACTCCCTTGCTGTACTGATTATGATGGGATGACAATTTATAGTTTTTACGCAATGATGTGTATATTTAGGCATACGTGCCCACTGAGTACTCTCGTACTCAGCCCTGCATATATTTCTAAATGTGCAGGTTGAGCAGTGGCTGATGAAGATGAAGTGAAGAGCGGAGCTTTTGTCAAAAGTTAAATGAATGAACTCTTGGATACATGTCTTCATACATGTAATCAGATTATGTTATTCCGCTGCGTATTCTTAAGTAATAAGTCTTTTGAATTAAGTCGGATTCATCCGAACTTACTAGTTAATTGAATCTTTATGGCTAAACATAAGATATATTATAAATGTCCCCTTCGCTGTCAAAGATTAAGTTCGATCCTTCATTATATATATTTACCCTTTCTATCCCCGCTTCTAATCTTCCTCCCTTAGTCATGGTTTCTCGGCTTAATTATCCTTAATTAAGTCTGGTCGTGACAGAATGGTATCAGAGCAGTTCGTTTGCTCTGAACCCAAGAGTTATCTATTAGCCCTAATTTGGATATTAATATAAAAGCGTCAGTCGACAAGAGCTCAGCACTTCATCACATCGTCATGCTCAACAAGAAAGAAAACGGTAATGATTTTCAAACGTTGAAAAGTTCACGTTTCATGCGAATGTACTGATGCTTACATTCAAGATTTATGCTTTATTGATTGATTAGATATCCCAATGAATTTAGATACGTTAAGAATGCATGATCACTATTACGAGAAAAACAATAGAAACTAGAAACTCAGTTATCTCTCACAATAGCTATAGTGAAAAGCCCAAATCAAATGTCACTTGAAGAGACACGAGAATTCAATGAGACTTGTGCAATGAGATTAAAAGAAGAGTGTCACACACGAGTCAGTGACACGGGCATAGTGTTTCATTCATGTTGTTCACGCGAGACGAAACACCGAATCGACTAGTGCCTTATTTGATGATGATAGATCACGTGAGTCATTGCTAGTAGCGACGAGTGCGACTTATGTAATCAGTTAGCTATCGCGTAATGAGCTAGGACTCATTTCAAACCCTCAAATATCATCAGTTGTGGCATGAAGAGAACCTTCATGATTTATGTTTTAACTTCGGAGTTAGACTGATGAGTGGACATAACCCTTTGTATTTGAGGTTATAATATTACGATTAGAGTTGTCAGCTTATAATTTTAGATATTCAGAATCTCTCCATTTACAGTTACCTATTTCATTTTGCGGGAGAATGGGTTAGAACCCCTACTAATTATGATCACGTGCTACGAATCGAAATGACAAGATGTGACATGAGTACTATAATGGGATAAGTTCCAAAAATAGTTGCGAGTTTAATAAGAGCTTGAAACATTGACTAAAGTCGTTCCATAACTTAGTATTATGTGTGGTGACACTATAAGGTGCTCGGAGAAGCAAAATCTATTTCATTATGGGAGATGTCATGATTCAGAAGGTCCTTTGCAAGGACACGAGAGTGCTTCAATTACTTGGTCGCATTTCAAGCGCCACGTGAGTGAATGTTACGTATTAGAAATGATATACTAAGATCGTTTAGAGGAAGAGTGTTGAGAAAGTTGAAATTCAGTTGGAAGTTCTTATAGAATATTTTAAGGAAGGATTTTGATTGTAGAAACCAGACTTTAAGCTTGAGGATCTCCAGAACATTCTCAAGGATAGATTTTAGATGTTAAGGAAAAAGTGGATATCCTAGATCAGAAGTACCTTTTGCTGCCAATGATCAAGACTTACCAGTTTGAAAAAGAATTTTCGTGTGACTGAGAAGTAATTATGTTGGACCTGGCCAGTCCACATGACCAAAATCTCAGTAGTCGTCATATATGGGTTTCTAAACCTATATATATATATTTAAACATTCATCTGAAAAGCCAAACGGGTTTAGACTATTAGGTCACCTCGTTTCGACCTTCTAGTCAATTCCTTTCTACCCTATGGTTATTCTTGGACAATTTGTTACACACCTTGCCTAAATGTCATTGGTGATATCAATCATTGTGTCTTACTAATTGTTAGTAGATTTTATGTGAGCCAAAGACAAGAGTATTCCCCAGATTGAATCAGGCAGACACTTACACCTCGACTCAATGGTCAAGCACGAGATGCACCTAGACCACCTCTTATATATTTGGCGGAATGTTGTTACATATTCCATAGATGTTGACTGTTTTGATGCTCTTGTATGCCCTTATGCTGGCTAAGCTACTTTGACTGGTATTAGTACGGAAACATTGATCCATAGGGCGTTCCGTGACCCAACTACTTGGTGATGGCATTACTAGACAGCTAGTTCATCATGAGTAGTACTTGGATAGATCAGTAGATCTAGATCAAGATGTTGATGTAAAAGTCCTCAACGAGGCAATTGTTATTCGTGTCTATATAGCAACTTTATCGGTCTTTTGCGACAAGTCACTTCTGCCATGTTTACTTAGATGTTAGCATGAGAAAGAGTATAAGCAAGGTTGAGAATCAAGAAACATTGAGCATAATTGATGATACAGCTTAATATTTTTTTTTATATATATAAGGCATTGATGACTATATGTCAACTCATCGGAGGGACACTAAAACGAAGGCGTCCAAGAAAAGGGGAAAGAATTCCTTGAGATGAGGAAATATGCCCAGTACCAGGGCTGGAACAAACTATAGCCCCACCACCTATGCAACCAAAACGTAGAATAGATGAACTATTTCTACAATAAAATTTGTCTGTCTTCAATGGAACATGAGACCCAGCGGGGGCTGAGGCTTGGGTACAAGTTATTCAGCGCATCTTCAATTCTAGCGCTGCACAGATCAGGAACGTCTTACTTGCGTGGCCTTTCAACTAACCTCTAGTGAGAAACACGATGACAATAGAGCAATTGGAGATTATGATATGGGAACAGTTTGAGATGGGAATATATGATAAGTATATGCCCAGAAGCTCTCGCTAGAAGAAGGAAATTTAGTTTTACAACCCAAAGCAAGAAATGATGACACTAACTCAGTACGGTAGAATGTTCTACGACAGGTCTAGATACATGCTGGAACAAGTGGACCCAATGAGAAAGTGACAGGAAATTATTTGGCGGTCTAAAGCACGAGATCAGAATGGCTTTGGCAGGCATATGGGATTAGCTTACGTGGAGTCGCTTAGCAAAGCGTTAGGCATTGAGGCAACAATGATGGGAGAGAGACCAGCAACTGCGCCTATGTCTGCACCTCCACAGACTCGGGCTCAAAACTTTTGAGAAAGAAAAAGAGAATGGGATATAGTAACCCTGGCCAAGCTAAGAAAAGAGCCATGGCAGGGGCAGACGTCCCAACAACGTGGCTATGACACATCAAAACAGATGGGGGATAACAAGTATGGAACTCCACCCTGCTTAAAGTGGAACAAGAACCATGGGAAAACTCTCCAGGACTGGTAATGAAGGTTGTTGCATAGCAAGTGGAATGAACATTATACAAATCGTTACCCGAATAAGCAACAAAGGGCGGGTCTCAGGCTAAACTCGCCTGTTCAGACTCTGCATTTGAGCAATCCAAGCTTTGCCCAACCATACCAAGAGCAGTAACCACGCCAGTGATAGCAACAACAACAATAATAGCACAGGTGTGCTTAAATTTAGAGCTGAGCATAAATATTATTCAAAGTTGGAGTGAATAACTCGTATGTTATGTCGATGAGAGACATATACATAATTTTAGGAATGGAATGGCTAGTTGAGAACTATGCCACCATCATTTGCCATGAAAGTCAAATTTCTTTTCGACCACGGGGAAGAAACCGACACGTTTTCATGGGATTAGCATGGGTAGGAGAAAGACGATCATCTCCGCCCCTCAAGCAACAAAGATGATGAGAAAAGGGTGCCCAACCTACCTTGTGTAGTTGCACAGAAAACCAGAAACCGAGAAAAGTATAAGAGATGTGACAATCGTACGTGAATTTCCAAATGTTTCCTAGAGATTTCACCGGGGTGCACCCGTTCTTTTGTAAAGAATAAAGATGGCACATTGAGAATGTGTATCCTCTACCGAGGATATACATCAACTTATGGAGAGTTGAACAAGGTGACACTCAAGGACAAGTATCCTCTATCGAGGATAAACGACTTCTTCAAGCAGCTCAGAGGAGATAGTGTGTCCTCAAAACTAGATTTAAGGTCTAGGTACCATCAACTATAAATTTGATAAGAAGATGTACCCAAGATGGTCTTCCGAACCAGATATAGACACTATGAGTTCGTAGTGGTGTCATTTGGATTGACCAATGCACCAGCCATATTTGTGGACCTCATGAACCGAGTGTTCCATCCATACTTAGGCAAGTTGTCTTAGTTTTCGTAGATGATGTCTTGATCTACTCGTGGAACGAGAAGGACCATGAGAAACACCTGAGGAAGTACAAGTTGTACATGAGTGGAGATCGCCTACTAACCTCAATGAGATCAAAAGTTTCTTGGAATTAGCAGATTGCTATAAGAGATTCATAGAAGGATTTTCCAAATAGCAAGACCAATGACCCAATTACTCAGGAAGGGAATTAAATTTCCTTGGACATAAGTATGTAAGAAAAGATTTCAAGAAGCTCAAGGAGAAGTTAACCATAGCTGTTCCAACAGCTGACAAAGAATATGTGATTTATACAGACGTGTCCAAGGAGAGTACTTAGTTGCATGTTAACGCAAGAAGGAAGAGTGACAACATACGCATCACGGTAGCATTAACCACATGAATTGAACTAGCCAACTCATAAACTAGAATTAACTGCAGTAAAGACAACACCTATATGAAGTCAGGTGCGAGATATTCACAGACCATAAAAATCTGTAATATTTGTTTTTGAGCAAGAAGATCTTAACATAAGACAGTAAAGATGGCTCGAACTAGCGAAGGACTGTGACTGTAGTATTAACTACCACCCATGCAAGGCTAACTAGGTAGACGATTCCTTGAGTCGTAAGACTCAACTTAAGTTGGGATCTCCCCTCACTCAGGAAGAGGAACCCATGAAAGATTTTAGTAGAATGAATTTAGAAGTGGTTCAACCACTAGAATCTGTAGAAGGGATTATTGCCACGATGGTAATAACATCCAACTTTATAGGAAAGCTGATAATGCGCAAAAAAAAAAAAAAAAAAAAAAGAATGAGACCTTGGAGAAAATACGTTTAGCAATAAGATCAGGAGACGTATCATGAGACGTGGATAATGCGTTAATGTTGATCAAAGATTGTGTGTGTTCACACGATGAACAATTCAGAGATGAGATAATGAGCGAAGCTCATGACACGCCATATACTGGCCACCCGGGAAGCATAAAATGTACAAAGACTTGAAAGAAGAATTCCGATGGAAAGATATAGCTACACTTGTTGAGAGATGCCTAGCATGCCAACGAGTGAAGGCTTTGCACCATAGACCATATAAAAAATTACAACCATTGGAGATTTCATAATGGAAGTTAGAGCACTTTGCAACAGATGTCGTGACTAGTTTACGAAGTCGAAAAGAGGGAGTGCTGCCATCTGGGTAATAGTGGAGCGACTTGCGAAATGAGCTCGTTTTATATTAATACCGATCAAATACGGATCAGACAAGTTAGACCAATTATATGTTTGAGAAATTGTGCGCTCCACGGTATGCTCGTGTCAATCACTTTGGACTGAGATTCGAAGTTTACATCCAGATTATGTATGAACTTGTAGAAGAAATTAGGCACAAGGTTAAATTTCAGTACCACCTTTTGCCCACAAACATATAGATGGTGGAGAGAATAATTCAGACTCTCGAAGACACGTTAAAAGTAGTACAAGGCAAAGGTGAAAGTGATGAACAGTGATGTCATCGATTGAGTTTGCCTGCAATAATAGTTATCAGGCAACAATCAATATGGCGCCTTATGAGGTAATGCATGGAAGAAAATATAGATCACCACTCTACTGAGATAAAGTAGGTGAAAGGAGAATTTTAGGACCAGACACG
Source organism: Salvia miltiorrhiza (assembly GCF_028751815.1). Lineage (NCBI taxonomy): Eukaryota > Viridiplantae > Streptophyta > Magnoliopsida > Lamiales > Lamiaceae > Salvia > Salvia miltiorrhiza. The sequence continues at coordinate 79,925 of NW_026651554.1, forward strand.
ATGAATAAGATGATTGAGATAGTCTGACAGAAATCAAGATGAGAGAGTACCCAGAACCTTTTTGCAATAATATGCAAATTTCGGGACGAAATTTTTGTTAAGAGGGGTAGTATGTAGTAGCCCGCTATTTTATTTTATAATTAAGAGCAATAAATGCAATATTTATTTTTGCATCTTTCAGTTGATTTAATCCAGTGATTAATATTCAGTTAATTCAGCTCAGAGTTCTGAATTAGATGTCATTACCTGAGATGACCACGATTGAATTATTGAGTAGTCAATGATTTATTTCAGAATGATAATTGACTTAGCGAAGTCGAGTTATTATTTTATTTGTAATCGAAATATTATTTCTATCTATTACTTTACTCAGTCGTGGATTTAATCCCGACTAATAGAGCGAGTTAAATTAGATATTTAATTCGCAGAGGCTTTATAAAGATTAGTAGAATCCAAAAAAATTAGATTTTTAGATCCTCAATTGATACAAAAACTACTATGAGATTCTATTTGTCACCTCAAGACTTTCAAACACTTACAATCATAGTCCTCTTTCCTACTCTATTGCATACTACACGCATGCTCTCCAACAAATACCATCAACAATCATTTCTACACTACTATTCACTATCTAGTGCATAAAGAAAAAAAAGAAAAGAGTGCTACTTTATCAAAAGAAGGAAAAGAGAGAGTAGGAAGAGGAAACGTGTGTGCAAAAAGGGCTGCTACAACAGCAACATTTCCCCTCTGCAGCCTTAATTCACGCAAGGTCAAAAAGGGCTGCTACAACAGCAACATTTCCCCTCTGCAGCCTTAATTCACGCAAGGTCCATCAGCCACCCTATGCCTTACCCATCATTTCAAATCTCTAAGGGCAGCCACCATACGCCTCCACCCATCTATATCAGCCAACAATCCTTTGTTTCTTCCTTAGACACCAGAAATTTGAGGGAAAGAGATAGAGCTTGCAAAGCTTCTACCGGAACTTCGAAGAGTTCTTTTCCTGCTGAAATCAACAACAGTCTCAAACACATAACATTTTGCAAGGTATTTACTAAAGCTCAGCTCGTTCGAATCCCATTTGCATTTCATCCAACAAGAATGATTTAAGTAGAAATACAAAATGTATAGATGAGTATATGTTATGGACTTAGCAAAGTCACAAGCACATAAATCAGTTTATATGTATTTACTTTTCTCACATGAGACAATGATGAGAGTTCTTATGACAATAGCAAATCCAGGATGCCTAGCTTCAATCTATTGCATAATCGATAAATAGGAACCAAGAGAATCACAGTTAACCGAACTAGAAAGAAAGAACCATAGCTTTACCATCTCACAGATGATAAACCATGTACATAAGATACCTCAGACAATTCATACGCAGTAGTTGTAAAGTGAGAGTAGGGAACTTAGCTTTTGAGAGGGAATGGGCAACTGCCCTGCTCAGTGAATCGAGGGCACGACGGCAGAGCTTTCACCGGCGTCGGAGGGGCGCACGTACAGACCTCAGCGGTTCTGCTCGCCGGTTGCTCAGTGACGGCGGCGGATTCAGATTCACCGAGGGAGATGCGACAGTAGGGCCGTTGCGGCCGCTGGATGAAAATCAGAGGGAGGCTCAACGACGGCCTCGGCGGAAATTGGGCACAGCGGCGGGCGCTCGCGGATCTCCAGAAATGCCGCGGCGGCGGCGAGTTTGCTTCGCCGGATCCCAGTAATAACAGTGGCGGCGGAGTCGGACCAGAGGCACTGGTGGCCGGAACTGAAGAGAATAGGGAGGGGGTAGGGGCCCACCTGGTACTTCGCCGAGAGTTGGGGTATAGGTATGATGAGTCGTCAACGTGAGTAAGGGGAGAGGGAGGACAAGTTGAGCGGCGCCTAGCGGCAGCGCCGGATCGCCGGAAACCACAGGACGGCGGCGGCGGCAATTCTGAGGCGGAATTAGGGCTCGGTTTGAGGAGAAGAACCAACCTAAATTTACAGCGAGGAAAGTAATGAGAGGCGAAGATGCAGATCAGTCGCTGGATTTCAAAGGCGAGGCGCGGCCTCGCCGGCGCCTGGAAAGTCTGGAGGCGCGGCCGATTTCGGCAAGAGAAGGAAGCGGCTCTCGGAGTTTAGAGAGAGAGGCATTTGAGGAAATGGCGTGAGGAGAATTAGAGCAGCACGTTTGAGGAAGAAGAAATGGGATTGGGCCTTCTCATTTTAATTGTATTGGGCCTTCATTTATTTTGGTTGGGTTGATTTTGGGCTTGATTTATGTTTCCTTTGGGCCGAAAGTTGGGCCTTCTTTTTATGTGAGCTGCAAATTTTAATTGTTTTGGGCTTGGGTTATTTCTTTTAATTGGCCCGATTTTAATTCAGTTGGGTTTTTCACTATTTAATTCATGCCCACTTTCATTTAATTAATTATCAGGCTGCCTTATGTTGAGCCTTTTTAATTATTTCGAACTTATAATATTATTTTCGTTCTTATTTATTAAGCCCGATTAAACTTTACGAGATTATTAAGCGAATAATTCGATTGAGCTATTTCATTTTAATCGATTACGGAGCGAGACCTATTATAATTATCAAGTGGGATAGAACACTCTAGATAAGTGGATTCATTATAGTTATTATCCGACCTCATGCGACGAGCTTTATTTAAGTTATTTAATTTATTTAATCCGAGAGTTAGGATTAATAGTAGATTTCCCGGACTATTAAGCAAGAATAATAAATCATGCATAAGAGAGTCATGCATATTTATTTTCGCATTCTCATTATTTGAGAATTCTGCTCGAGCGAATTTCTTATTTAAAGTTCTCGCAATAAAGGTAAAGTGGGAGAGCAATAACTAGATTAAGAGCCACTACACCACAACAAGAGTTACTATCAGGTGGGCATTACTTTCATATATATCAAATGAGTTTAAATGTTACGTTCAAGCAAGTTATTTCATGATAAAATCTTTGAGTTAAAGTTATTTCAAGTATTGTCTTGCCATAAAATGTTTCAATTTTAGTATGATATCTATCTGCTTTGGCTTTGCCAATGATGCAATCGAATTCGGGTCCTGAGCAGTTGATAGCTATCCTGCCAGGACTAGTGTACACCAGTGACCGTGAGTCATCTAGCGGGTTGGCCGGTCAAGTGTTCGTGAGAGGTGGCCACCTCTCCGGCACAAAGTTCCAGATATGATAGATTACAAGAGAACTTAGTCTGCAGACGAACTTTAAGAATCACAAATGAACTTAGTAAGCTTGGGCCTTTTAGCTAAAACTCCCTTGCTGTACTGATTATGATGGCATGACAATTTATAGTTTTTACGCAATGATGTGTATATTTAGGCATACGTGCCCACTGAGTACTCTCGTACTCAGCCCTGCATATATTTCTAAATGTGCAGGTTGAGCAGTGGCTGATGAAGATGAAGTGAAGAGCGGAGCTTTTGTCAAAAGTTAAATGAATGAACTCTTGGATACATGTCTTCATACATGTAATCAGATTATGTTATTCCGCTGCGTATTCTTAAGTAATAAGTCTTTTGAATTAAGTCGGATTCATCCGAACTTACTAGTTAATTGAATCTTTGTGGCTAAACATAAGATATATTATAAATGTCCCCTTCGCTGTCAAAGATTAAGTTCGATCCTTCATTATATATATTTACCCTTTCTATCCCCGCTTCTAATCTTCCTCCCTTAGTCATGGTTTCTCGGCTTAATTATCCTTAATTAAGTCTGGTCGTGACAAGGTCATCCTTAGCTCTAGCCTACATCGACTTCTCTTCTCATCCTCATCAACTCTAAACAATGATATTAGATCCCTTAATCTAAATCATCGTGACTCAGTAAGACAACTCAACAATTCTCTCTCAAAGCCATCTCCAAAGACTATGGCTCATGATACCTCCTCAAGTACCATTAAGGTTGCGTGAGCAAAACTCGCGTCACAAAACAACTCAACATATCGTACAATATGTCATTGCAGCATGCTAATAACTCATCATTAATCATGCTATTATACTCAAGCTCATAACTCAAACTCATAACTCAAACCAACAAGTACTTAAAGCAATTGCTAATTCTCTCAAGCTTTAGCTCTAAGTTCTCATTTCATCCTTCTACTTAGTAAAAAAAAAATCTCTCTTAACAATGACATTAGATTCCTTCATCTAAATCATCGTGACTTATCACAATTGCTCAAACAATTCTCATCACAAAACATCTCAAATACATCACATCATAACTCATAATTATGCATCCTCAATCATATAACATCATATGATATAAACGCTCTCATGATTCATCATGTAACATCAACATATGCTCTTACAACATAATAATTCATTATTAATCATGTTGTCATCCTCAAACTCAAACTATGCACCTTTAAAGTGTAACATCATAACTCATCATATAACCTCAACATCATGCTCTTCAAAATTTAACGTCAAATAAACTTTGAAATTTTACATACCTCGTTGAGCCTGGTGTGATGGTGCGCTGAGCTCACGGTTGTTAATAACTATTAGTCTAGTGACTCATTCTAGACTAAACTCAAGACTTCTAATTCAGAGCTTTCCTTCGCTCTGATACCATTCTGTCACAGCCCGCCCTAACTAGGGATAGTTAGGCCGAGTGATCCACGACTAGGGATGGGGTTAAAGAAGAAGGGGAAGAAAAGGGGCGTCATTTATAGCCGTAAAACTTACTCATCTTAATAAAACTCGTCATTTTTATTCATTAATACTCAATTGAAAACAGTCTATGAAAGACAGCATAAAACTTAATTAATATCATTAATCAAGTTATACATCATATGAAACCATTCTCTTAAGACTCAAAGTATGACATAACATACTATAACATCAACAACATCTTGCAGCGGAATGTAGCTAGACATATGTATGAAGACATATTCTAGACAGGTTAACTATTTATTAACAACCCTGGAGACTCCGCTCATTGTAGCACCATCACCACATCAGCTCAACCTGCACATTTAGAAAACATATGCAGGGCTGAGTACAAAAGTACTCAGTGGGCACGTATGCCTAAGTATAAAAATACATGCTTCAAAACTGTAAATTGTCATGCCATCATAAACAGTACAGCAAGGGAGTTTTAGCTAAAAGGCCCAAGCTTACTAAATTCATTTGTGATTCTTAAAGTTCGACTGCAGTCTAAGTTCTCTTGTAATCTATCATATCTGGAACTGTGTGCCGGAGAGGTGGCCACCTCTCACGGTCACTTGACCGGCCAACCCGCTAGATGACTCACGGTCACTGGTGTACACTAGCCCTGGCAGGATAACTATCAACTGCTCAGGACTCGAATTCGATTGCATCATTGGCAAAGCCAAAGCAGATAGATATCATACTAAAATTTAAACATTTTATGGCAAGACAACATTTGTAATATTTTCCAGTTCAAAAATTTGTAACGAAATAACTTGTTCAAAGGTAGCATTAAACTCGTTTGATAGATATATAAAACTGAAATTAACAGTTAAATCATCTCATGCATTCATTCGTATAAGAGGCCTACGACACGTAAGGGATCTCTACATACGTATAGTAAAAGTAATGCCCACCTAATACGCTTAATGAAATAGAAGTCTTTGCTTGTTCACTCTACACTGCCACTCAAACCTTTATTATAATGAGGTTCCCAAGTAAGATTGGATAATAAGTAAGTAAATAGAAAGTAAATCTTGAATGAAACTTCTATCACTTGAAAGTTGCATCCTCTAACCTGAGTATTCTACTTATATGGACTTAACTAAAAGCAAATAGTAACATCACATCTCTTGGGATATCTCAACTTGAGAAAAGCTTAAGAGTAAACTAATCCATTCTATATAGATTAGCTTACAATTAATAACTAAACATCAATCACTTAGCATAGTTCTATTAATAACTTGCTCAAGTAGGAAATCTCAAATATGTAATCATATATGAATATCAACTTTGAAATATCATATAAAATCATCCTCTTTAGAGAAAAATACAAACTTTACATTTTTAGAAATCTCTCAGTCTATTTTTATTATAAAATTACAAAAATACAATACATCAAGTGTATGAGAAGTTATATCACAAAAGGCAGAATCTACCACTGAACTTCGCTGCTTCGTGCAGTACATTTCAGAAAATAATTTAGCATATCTAATGGTCTCGCGGATTTAGCTGAAATTTTGCAGAGAACGACTACACATGATGAAGTTATTACAGTAAAAATTTCAAGTTATTTGGACTACGAAAACATCATCAAAAGTACCCCGAAACATACTGTTCTGTCCAACCCGAAATCTGACAGCAATGCTCATTGACATATCACTCATATTTTCCTCAAATAACAGCTATAGGCACATTAGCATGCTTTAGTTTAACTTAATTCTAAACAATTACTAACTTGAAACAGGTAGTAATCAACATGATACAAGAGGCAAAATCGTTTTCTTCCACAACAGCCTATTTCTCGAAATAGCAAGAAGAAGAGATAGGAGAATTTCTTCTATTCTACTATCAATAAGACTTAATCCAAGATTTCTCACCTTAATATACGTTTCTGGATGAATATAGGTGTGATTTTTGGAGTGATTCTTGGAGCTTGGATCGACAAACATGGAGGTTGAAGAAAAGAAGAGGGATACGGCACCTTGGTAGAAGAAGGGAGAAAAGGAAGGTTGTCTTTCCTTATAAGCTAATTCATAAAGTCCACTATACTTATCCAATAAAATACACCTATTATTAAAATCTATAAAATTGCTATTATAGAAATAGCACTATATAACCTTCAATCAAGCACTTTAGGAACAAACTCTTCTTATAACTATCGAGCCACACATCACATACAAAATAAAAATATGAGTATGTGTGGGTTTAAAATTCTACACCTTAACTAACTCACAAAATAATTCTAACATTTCCTTATCATAACTTAATAATATAAAACCTCACTTGAATAATTTGAAAAATAATCTCAATAATTAAGAAATAATAATAAATCTAATATTTATGCTTTAATAATAAATCATCACTTATTAAAATAAGAAAGCTCATAGATAAATAATTAAATAACATCCGTCACTTCAATTAGTCGAGCAATAAGTCGACTAATAATATTTCTTATTTATCACCATTCTCATCTCTGAAAACAATAGAATAATCCCTTTAACTAGGAATTATAAACTTGCTTCAAAGAATAAAATTAATAAATGATGCAAATTAAAAGCTCATGATTTTATAATAATATCTCATCTCATCTCTAGTATCCCTATCTGCATCTATAGTCTATATAAATACCATGCCTATTAGTATTTCTACAAATTTATAGTAAAGATCTGATTCAACATAATTCAGTAAACAACAAAGAAATTCCACAGGAGAATACTAATTGCACAGCCGTGGTACATGTACATGGGCTTCCCCATTAAAAATGTCTGTTGTTTACACCTTTTTTTCTCCATCCAAATCCAAAAAGAAAATAACAAAGGGACCCCTACCGTTCAAGTTGAAGATTTGGCCTTTAATTTGGTAGCACTCAATTTCCAAATATGACAAAACATCATCTTCTGCTCCCAATTATTGATTACTACTAAACTAATCACTCATTGCAGAATATGGTACTAAACAATGCAATTAAATGAAAACGGATCCCCATTATTCAAAAACCAAGAAAAGATTTTCTCTCCCACAAACCCAAAATAAAAACTTTCATTATTGGACTCGTATCGAAAAACTAAGAATATTTCTCGACGACGTGCATGTAAGATTTTGAAAGTCGACAAAAAGACGAAATAGCAGTATTTTACTATTCATCGTCAAAAAGTCAAAAATTTCAAAAACGTCTTAACGGACTCAGATTTCACTTCCGAGTTCATCTTTCTCATTCAAATAATTATCTCGGATTATTCAAATACTCAAACTCAAATACGGATATAAAATCCCACATCATTCTCACATTATCAAAAGAACATCTCAATGTAAAAAAATAACAATAAAATTTCATATAACTTCTCATTTCTTTACAAAGTAATCAAACAAGGGATCTATACCCTAATCACTCAAACTCAAGCAATTAAACACGTCATCAAAAGCCCGGGTATTACAAGAAACGTCGGTGCAGAGGCAGACAATGTCGTGGACAATCGCTGGAATTCCCAACGCTGAGGCGGTGCAGCTGATTCTGGTGTGGCTGAGAGAGGTGGGCGGAAGACAGCAAAAAAAATAAAAAATTAAGAAAACGGCATTTAACAGCCGTTTAACGGGTGGACTTAATTGCACCCTTCTTTCGGGAGTTCAGGGAGGTCAACGCGCTTTGACCGAGTATGGGGGGCTAAAAGCTCTAGGGGGTGTAGTACAGGGGGCAATCTGCACCTTCGCCCTTAATTTTATGAAGACAAAATTAACCATTTATATTTTGTGCTCAACACTTTTTATGTTAGTATAAATTATTCCATCTTATATAGAAATAAAATGTTTTTCATTATTAATATTTATAATATTATTTGAATAAGAGGATTGAGTAAACCACCTCACCATTGAAAAGTATATCTCAAAACAAGTAATAATCTAATCAACAATTATTGGTCTAAGAAATCTTTAATGTTTTCTTATAGATATATATAGATGATAGATCTCATTCAGTCACATCTTGAAGTTATGTATATCTTACTCAAATCACGTGGAAAACATCTTGAAGTTATATATGTGACAAATGACGTGGAAATCTTAATTAATTCTTGGTTGTCCCATTATTCTCACATACAAATTTTATTTAATTAAGGAAAAAATTAGCAATTTAGCTCCGGTCAGTGAGATCATAGGTAGGGATGTCAATCGGGCCAATCCATTCGATTTCGGGCCAATACTCATTCGATTTCGGGTTATTTTCGATTCGGACTAGTCGATTTTTTTATTTTTCGGGCTAAAATTTTTCGACCCTAACCCTAACCCACTCGGTTTCGGGCTAGCCCGTTCGAGCCCACAAATTTATGATTTTTTATATGTATAATTTTTTTATATGGATAATCATATTATTGTTATAAAAATATGTCGTGCTTTTTAAATCAAAATATTTCGCCTTATTTTAAATACAAAAATTAGTGTTATTTTAATGTAAATTTATATAATTTCTAATTTTAACTTTGTTTCTGATAAAAATTGTATATAGATATAACATAAATTACTATCTTTCTTTAATTTTTATATCATAAATATTTATTATTAATCGTTAGAAAAAATCAAAACATATTATACAAGCATCAAAATGTTATTATCAAATTTAAAAGTAAAGTATCAAAGTTTAGAAATCAATTATTAAGAAAGTGTTCGGTTAATCGGACCAACCCACTCGATTTTTGGGCCAAACCTATCGGGCTCGGGCTATTTTCGGTTCGGGCCATTCGGGCTAAATTTTTGTCGGGCTAAAAATTTTCAGCCCTAACCCACCTTTTTTATCAGTCTATTCGGGTCTACCCGTCGGTTTCAGGCTTTTTTGACATCCCTAATCATAGGCCACTCCATATTCAAAATTCGATTAATTAAATTTTCAATGTTTTAATTTTGGCGCAATTACGTGCATTCCTCTTTGTCTCGACTCACGACCGTTTAACGTCTATTATTTTATTTTATTTTTATTTACAATTGTGGGTGGATCCCATCACTTTTACGCGGGTTTTTATTTCCAAAATAAACACCCTCTCATCTACAAGGCCTAAAAAGCCCGCCCACGCTGGGTTGATTGAGCTTCGGGGCTAAAAAACTCAAGATTTTTTTTTGGCTCGTCCAATTTTTTAATCATTAATTTATACTCCCTCCGTCCCTAAAAATTGTGACCTTGTTATTATATCGGCACATTTCCTTATTTGTAAATGACCACACAAACTTTTACTCTCATTATATACAAAAAGATGTGGGACCCAATCTCCACTCAAACAAAACTACCACACATTTTCTTAAAACTCGTGCCACCTTCATTGGGTCACAATTTTTAGGGATGGAGTAATGTTTACTTATATAATTATATATTTTGAAATTTAAAATGAGAAAGAATTAAAAATATATTCATGTTCAGATTTCACTCTTATGTTAGCTCATTAATTGAGAAATTTTAGCTTCTGAATTAATATAGAAAATATTATATCTTGAATTAAATACTTGGTATAAATTATATATATATATATATATATATATAGGAAGAGGTTCTAATAAAAACCTCTATTAAAATGAGAACTAGGAACCTAATCTTAGCCTTTTAAATATTAGATCTAATGGTTAGGATTTAGTCAACAAAAGAAACTGTGCATCTATTATATTTTACTGTGCACTTAAAAAATATGCAATTTATGCAATTGAAACCAACAGTGCAAAATACTCAAGCAAATCGAAATTGTGCATATATGCAATTGAAACTGTGCATCTATGCAATCAAAATTGTGCATCTATAGTTTAATCTCAGTCCTCTATTTTATTTAAATCAATGGCTTTAAATTGGTTCCTAGTTTTCATCTTAAGGGGGGTTTCTATGTTAACCCTACCCTATATATATATATATATATATATAGGGGAGGGCTAGGGTGAAAACACCCCTTAGTGTATAAAATAGGAACATATATTGACCATAGATCTTCATATAATTAACGGTCAAGATCTAAAATAATCAAATCGTCCGATTCATGCCAATAAACTGTGAATTCATAACAAAATAGTTAAAAGGGTATAAGAGTAAAATATTTTCTTTGACCTTTCGTGTACAAATTTTCAGTTCCTATTCTCACGCCTAGTAATTTGGAAAGGTTGATTTTCCATATTTGAAATAATTACTCTGAAATTAATTGAATGAACGAGTAATCAATTCATTGTAAGTTACATTCTTTTTTATTCTCCTTTTCTCTTTCATCATCTACATAACCAAGATTCTTTTTTTATCTTTCATCATTGCTTGAACTCAGCCTTACAATTGTATGATATTTCTTTCATACGCGAATTAAATATCAGATGCGCATGAACCGGTATGATATATTGTATGATTTGGCTCATTGAACAAACAATGTGATACGAATTGAACAAACAAACAAACGCAAATACCTGTCATGAATCACATAGTTCTATTGCATGAATTGTTTCTTATAGAACTAAATCGATTTTAAATAATTTTTTATTCGTGCCATATGAACGAGTGATTCACGCAATTAAATTTTCGATTTGTTCTGTACCAACATGTAATTCATGCAATTTGTATTCAAGAAATAAATATGTGTTGTTTGGCATACATCTGGAAAATAAACAATTATATATGGATGATAAGAAGAGAGATTAATATGTATTTTACGTGTAGATTAACTTGTGTAAAGATATGTTTTGATATGGGAAGAATTTGATAGGATTATGGTAACCGATTCTGAACAATTAAAATGACAAAAAGATCCCCTAAGATTATTGGCGTCTATTTTGAAGGCTGATGTTTAGGATTAAATCCAGCCATAGAATCTAGAAAATAAAGGGGTGAGATCCATTCCTATTTTATACAAAAAAATCTGTTTTTATTTTAGCCCTCCTCTATATATATATATATATATATATATATATATATATATATATTTCATTTATTTAAATTATTTATTTTTATGAACTCATAAATAATGAGTATTACCATTTCTCTATGACTTTGTCGTGACCATAAATTTGCCCCTTCTTAGAATAAACTTTAATTAGTGCAGTATAGAATGTGAACGTCTGTTTTGCTAATTTTATAGTTTAAAAATGAGTGCTTTCTTGATTTGAATACAATTCTATTAATTTTCAGTTTGCTTAATATATATATTTACTATAGGATTTTTATTTATTTTTCGTTGTGTTTTGACTTACAATAGTATGATTTAAGATTTTTATTTTATCTTTAATTATATTTGTGAATTGATAATTTAATTTGATGTTAGTCGATTTGATTTATTTATTTATTATTATTATTATAGCAAAAAAATAGAATTTAAGAGAAAAAATATTATTGGGTGAGTTTGGCCCGATCGCCCGGTGACCCGAGAGGGGTTGGGTTGGGCTTGCTATTTTGCAGTCCGATCATATTTTGGGTCGGCCTGGCCGATATAATTCAAAAGTCCAGTAGGCTGGGGCCGCTGTGTGACAGCCCGAAACCCATTTAATTATTTAATTATTTTGTTTGATTTCATTATTTAAATTTTATCTATTTTTTTTTATATCATGAAAAGAATATATTTATGTAGCAAGTTCGTAAATATATAGTCGCGCCCCTAGTTAGATAATTAATTTTAGATTACAGATTTTTACTTAGCAATACAAATTTTATGTTAAGATTGGGCTGAATGAATTTTTGCATAAACCTCATATTGGGCCTTAATTGTTTACCTTTTCTTAATGGGCTAAAGTTTAAGAGTACCCATGATCTTTTTGAAAGAATGTTGAATTAGCAGCATTATGTTTCCACGGTTTCACCCTTCCAGCCACAAATTCGATTTTTACTCCTCAACCACATATTTTAGCTTGTGCAGATAATTCAACCCAGTATATATATGTATATCTCATCTTCTTCATCGCAATCACCCAGCAAATCCAACAAAAACCAGATTTATATTTCTTTCCACTGCAAAGCTTCCATCGGTAATTTTGTCAATTTATTTAGTTTCATATTCATATGCAATAATTTCTATTTTCTGTATAATTTTTATAATCAAATAGAATACATTTTTAAAATTACATGGAAGGAAATAGATAGAGGAAGTGGGGGGGAGACTGGAACGGTGCAGCCGGCGCTACGCGCCAGGGCGGTTGAGCAGCAGCGCCGCCACGCACGGTGCGCCACGGCAGCCGGAGACAGGAAGAAGTACAGCAGCAGCGCCGAATCTGGGACGGAGGGCGGCGGCCTGACCAACCGCTGCTCTTTGACTCGGGGCGGCGAGGGTGGCGTTGCTGTCGGCCGAAGGAGAGAAAGGAGGAGGAGGCGCTAGCACGGCGCCGGAGAAGGAGGGCGGCCGCGGTGAAAGACAGAGGGGAGAGATGAGGGGGAGTGAGAGATAAGGGAGGAGGGCGAGAAGTGAGGGGTGAGAGGGAAATAGGAAGAAAGGGGAAGAGAAGGGAGGCCAGAGCCGCCGGCCTCCGGCGACTGACTGCCGTCCGGTGGCGGCGGCAGGGGGGAACCGAGGGAGAAAGGGAGAAGGGAAATGTGGGGCTGCGTGTGAGTGTGTGTGGTGTAGTTGTGTATGTAGGTATAAATTAAGGTGAAGAGGTGGAAATGGGCTTGAGCCCTATTTGATTTTAATCTATTGGGCTTTTGACTTAGTTAATCTTTTAATAGCAAGTATAATTTATTTAAGCCCACAATTGTTTCTTTAATTATCATTTTCTAATTTTAGTTTTTTTTTTTAAAAGACTTTCATGAATAATTTTCTAAAGTATAGATTATTTTTCTAATAAAGATCAATTAGGCCCTTATGTTTTATTATTTGAATTTATCTGACTAGGTGCAGCGCGACTAGGAACGTGAATTTTAAATTCTCGCAGTCAATTTCAAAGTTCAAGTTACAGGTGTGGGATTTATTTCAGTACATGCCGTGGTTAATTGTTGTCCATTTTAATAGTATGTGTTTGCCATATGTGTTGTAAATTCAGTTATATCGCTAGGGGCCCGCTCAATGGGTCCAGGACTTCACCGTCCTTGGTATGCCACAATGCGATTTCATGTTACAGTTAGGGTTGCAACCTATTCGTCAGGGGCCCGCTCAATGGGTCCAGGACATTAAAGTCCTTGGTATGCCACCGTGCGAATTTCAGTTATCAGTACAGTGCAGTGCGTATGTGTTGACCATTTTATTAACGTGGACAATTATTGCATGTTTCCCACACTGAGTATATTTCATATGCTCATCCCATATTTAACATTTTCAGGTAACTAAGGTTGGAGACGCGTGGAGGATCGAATGGGTGCGTCACGTATATATATATTTTGAAAAATATGATGGCGTAGTTACATCTAGCCTTTTGCTTTGTATGGTTTCAAAGTCTAAAACTACTTTTGAGTTTTTGATATAACTTATCAGGTTTAATGTTATCATATTAGCTTTTCCTCCATGGCTGGCCTTCTTTTAAAGTTATTTCAAATATTTTATTTAGGAATTTATTTCTTTGAATTTCTTTATAATTTAAATCCTTATGTTTTTCGCTGTCAAAAGTCATTTAAATTCATTTTAACACTTTAATTAGATTAGGGTGTTACAGTATGGTATCAGAGCAGGTCTACTTTCCTGTAGACTCTGCAAAATAAAATTTTTCTTAAAATGTTTCAAGTCAAGTGTGACAAGGCCATTCGACCACTACGCGCTCCGACGTCAAGGTAAAAGTTATTTTAAAAGATGAGTATAAACTGTTTATATTCCGACTTTATGTTAAACTTGCTGCAATAATTGAAGTTGTTATCAAAAAGTTCAAGTTCATTATGCAAGTTATTATGAGAAAGTTCAGTACACAAGTTATTATGTTGAAGATTATTGCAGCTATGAATTTTATTTCGGAATTTTACAGTTCATGACATTGAGATTTGATGAGTTCAAACTTTGCATGTTGAATATAGTCCTCGAATTAGGAATAACCTAGCATTTTCCTAGAAAAGTCTTGTTTTATAATCCCTTATTTATGTGATAGTGCCTCTGAATATAGAACCATGAGGAATACGCGTGCACATTCCCACCACGCCGAGAACTCAAATACCAATTCCGAAACAGAAGCTGGACAACCTCATCCAACTAATGAAGGAGACTTCATGAGTCAATTTCTGAGCGCCTTACAGGGTTTTGTCCAGCAGCAAACCCAAACTCAGGCTACGCAACGAGACCTAAACCAGACCTCTAACACAATGGATCAAGCGGTAGAGCGATTTCGGAATTATAATCCACCACGATTCAATGGACGTGATGGACCGCTAGCAGCTGAAGAGTGGTTGGAAGAGCTTGAACGAATTTTCACTCACATCAACTGTACCGAGGAACAGAAAGTTTCATGTGCTGTTTTTCAACTCAAAGAGGACGCTCGACAATGGTGGAAACATTTCTATCGTCTGTTGGGAGAAGAGGATCGCAATGTTCTCAATTGGAAAATCTTCAAGGGAGTAGTAATGGATAAATACTTTCCCCTGTCATTCAGAGAAAAGAAGGAAACCGAGTTCTTTGAGTTGAAACAAGGAAATATGACTATAGAGGAGTACGAGAGGAAATTTAATGAGTTGGCTCGTTTTGCACCACACCTAGTTGACACAGAAGACAAAATGATAGCTAGGTTCAGAAAGGGACTGAGAACTGACATCAAGGGAATTATGGCTGCACATGTAATTGAAGATTTTAGCGATTTGGTTAAGCGAGCCGAAGAGGTGGCAACTGCTCTTGGGTCAAACATCCCTGCACAAAAGCCAGCGAATCAACCTATTAAAAGGAAGTGGGAGAACTATAATCAAGGCGGAGGAAACTTCCAAGATAAGAGGCCGAAGTTTGGTGGAGGCGTTAATCCGGGAACAACGGGGACAAGACCACAATGCCAGAAATGTGGAAAATATCACTATGGAGAGTGCATGTGGGGTAAAGGAGTTTGTTTCTTTTGCCACGAACCGGGGCACACTACACATAATTGTCCTAAAAAGATGAATAATGCGCTAGAAGGGAAGAAAAATGTTGGGCCAGACAAAAGAGGAGGCAAAGAGCCAGAAAAGAAAGGAAATGCTCGATTCTTCGCTTTAGCTGATCAAGAAGAAGCAGAAGACGACGACACAATGACCGGTACGTTACTCATTTCTGGAACCCCAGCAGTTGTTCTATTTGATTCTGGAGCTTCGCACTCTTTCGTGTCTGCTAAGTTTTGTCAAAAGAATGATATCACTTGTGAAGTAGAAGACTTAGCTTTGAACATAAGTGTCCCTTCTGGAGAATGCATTAAGACGAATAGGATTGCTCGGAGAATTCCCTTGAACTTTAGAAATAGAAAGCTTGAAGCCGATTTGTACCTCATAGAGATGCACGACTTCGATGTGATTTTAGGAATGGACTGGCTAAGTCGAAACTTTGCAACAATTAAGTGTCACGAGAGGGAAGTTGCTTTCAACGTACCAGGAAAGAAAGAATTTTCATTTCAAGGATCAAAGTTAGGAAAAATGCCTATGGTGATATCTGCGATGAAAGCAATAAAGATTTTGAACAAAGGCTTTGGCGAGGCTTATCTCGTAAGCATTGTAGGCAAAGAAGATGGAGAACTTACTCTCGAAAGTGTGCCAGTGGTACGTGATTACTCCGATGTTTTTCCCAAAAATTTACCTGGATTACCGCCAGATAGGCAAGTGGAGTTCGCGATCGATTTAATGCCTGGAGCAGCACCCGTTTCAAAAGCACCATATAGGATGGCGCCAAAAGAATTGGAGGAATTAAAAACACAACTACAAGAGCTTTTGGACATAGGATTCATACGGCCAAGTGTATCACCTTGGGGAGCGCCTGTCTTGTTTGTTAAGAAGAAAGATGGAACAATGCGTATGTGTATCGACTACCGTGAGCTTAATCGACTTACCATCAAGAACAAGTATCCTCTACCAAGGATAGAAGATTTGTTCGACCAATTGAAGGGTGCAAAGGTGTTTTCTAAAATTGATTTGAGATCGGGATACCACCAACTCAAGATAAAGGGTAGTGATGTACCGAAAACAGCTTTTCGGACAAGATACGGTCATTATGAGTTTGTAGTTATGCCTTTCGGTCTAACCAATGCTCCAGCAGTATTTATGGACCTGATGAATCGTGTTTTTCACTCATATTTGGACAAGTTCGTCATAGTTTTCATCGACGACATCTTGATATACTCAAAGGATAATGCACAACATGAAGAGCATCTTAAGATCGTCTTGGAAACATTGAGGAGTGAGAAACTCTACGCCAAATTTAAGAAATGTGAATTTTGGCTAGACCGAGTAGTTTTTCTTGGTCACGTGGTGACTGGAAATGGAATTGAGGTGGACCCAGCTAAGGTTGAAGCTGTAAGTAATTGGAAGGCACCTACAAATGCAAGTGAGGTAAGGAGTTTTCTTGGACTCGCTGGTTATTATAGAAGATTCATCGAAGGATTCTCAAAGATAGCGGGTTCGATGACACAATTAACAAGGAAAGGAGTTGTGTTCCAGTGGACTGATAAGTGCGAGCAAAGTTTTCAGGAGCTGAAAAGAAGGTTGACGACAGCACCAGTATTAACCATACCTGATGGATCAGATGATTTTGTCATTTATACAGACGCCTCGAAGCAAGGTTTGGGATGTGTTCTAATGCAAAAAGGGAAAGTTATAGCCTATGCATCAAGACAGTTGAAGCCACACGAGCATAACTACCCTACACACGATTTGGAGCTAGCTGCCGTAGTTCACGCGCTAAAGATTTGGAGACATTACTTATATGGAGGAAAATGTGAGATCTTCACCGATCACAAAAGCTTGAAATATTTCTTCACACAGAAAGAGCTGAACATGAGACAAAGAAGGTGGCTAGAACTCGTGAAGGATTATGACTGTACTATACAGTACCACCCAGGAAAGGCTAATGTGGTGGCAGATGCACTTAGCCGAAAAAGTGAAGGAAAACTAGCTTTGATGATGACTCAACAGGAGACTTTGATAAGAGAATTTGAAAAGTTGAAACTCGAAGTGATAACTCTGAATGCCAAGGAAACTATGCTCGCAACGCTAGTTGTTAGGCCTACATTACGAGATCGAATTAAGAAAATCCAAGAAACCAACGACTTCCTCCAGAAGATGAAGAATAAGGGACTTAGCCATGATAATATGGGTTTCTCGTTGGCAAATGATGGAACGCTTACATATGCAGGCAGAATTTGTGTCCCTAAAGACAAGCAGTTGATAAAGGAAATTCTGGATGAGGCACACTGTACGACCTACACGGCACATCCTGGAAGCACCAAAATGTATCAAGATCTTCGAAAAACTTTTTGGTGGAGAGGCATGAAGAGATCGATAGCTGAATATGTTGGAAAATGTATGACGTGCCAACAAGTGAAGGCCGAACACCAACGACCGTCTGGATTGTTGAATCCATTGGAGATACCCGAATGGAAATGGGAACACATTACAATGGATTTTGTAGTGAGACTTCCGAAGACAACACGCAGTCACGATGCAATTTGGGTAGTCGTGGATCGACTTACTAAGTCAGCACACTTTCTTCCTGTAAAAATGACTTATTCGATGGACCAATTGGCGAGATTGTACGTGCAAGAGGTGGTGAGACTACATGGAGTGCCAGTATCCATTGTTTCTGATCGAGATCCAAGATTCACGTCCAGATTTTGGAAAAGTTTACATGCAGCCATGGGAACTAAGCTCAATTTTTCGACAGCATATCATCCTCAAACAGATGGACAATCTGAAAGAACTATTCAAATTCTTGAAGACATGCTGCGAACTAGTGTCATGGATATTGGAGGTAATTGGGAAACTCACTTGCCCTTGATTGAATTCGCGTATAACAACAGTTTTCAAACGACCCTTGGCATGGCTCCATACGAAGCGTTATATGGGAGAAAGTGTAGATCGCCACTATATTAGGACGAAGTTGGTGAACGAAAAGTGTTGGGCCCGGAAATCGTTGAGAGAACGGTTGAGGTCATCGAGAAAATAAAAGAGAAGATTAAAATGGCTCAGGATCGACAGAAATCATATGCTGATCGCAGGCGAAAGGAATTACATTTTCAGGTTGGTGAAAAAGTTTTTCTCAAAGTAGCACCAATGAAAGGAGTCCTACGATTTGGCAAGAAAGGGAAGTTGAGACCTCGATTTATAGGACCTTTTGAAATCCTCGAGCGCATAGGAGACGTAGCCTATCGTTTAGCTTTAACGCCAGAATTGTCGGCTGTCCACAACGTGTTTCACGTCTCCATGCTGCGAAAATATCTGCACGATCCTAGTCACATCATTCATCATGAAGAACTTCAAATCAATAAGGACCTCACGTACGAAGAGGAGCCGAGTGTCATACTGGATCGGAAGGTAAAGGTTTTGCGAGGTAAAGAAATACCCTTAGTAAAAATTCAGTGGACTAGGCACGGACCTGATGAAGCAACTTGGGAACGTGAAGAAGAAATCCTAGCTCGCTATCCCCACTTAGAACCAAGTAAGTTAAATTTCGAGGACGAAATTTTCTTTTAGTGGGTAGGGTTGTGACAGCCCGAAACCCATTTAATTATTTAATTATTTTGTTTGATTTCATTATTTAAATTTTATCTATTTTTTTTTATATCATGAAAAGAATATATTTATGTAGCAAGTTCGTAAATATATAGTCGCGCCCCTAGTTAGATAATTAATTTTAGATTACAGATTTTTACTTAGCAATACAAATTTTATGTTAAGATTGGGCTGAATGAATTTTTGCATAAACCTCATATTGGGCCTTAATTGTTTACCTTTTCTTAATGGGCTAAAGTTTAAGAGTACCCATGATCTTTTTGAAAGAATGTTGAATTAGCAGCATTATGTTTCCACGGTTTCACCCTTCCAGCCACAAATTCGATTTTTACTCCTCAACCACATATTTTAGCTTGTGCAGATAATTCAACCCAGTATATATATGTATATCTCATCTTCTTCATCGCAATCACCCAGCAAATCCAACAAAAACCAGATTTATATTTCTTTCCACTGCAAAGCTTCCATCGGTAATTTTGTCAATTTATTTAGTTTCATATTCATATGCAATAATTTCTATTTTCTGTATAATTTTTATAATCAAATAGAATACATTTTTAAAATTACATGGAAGGAAATAGATAGAGGAAGTGGGGGGGGAGACTGGAACGGTGCAGCCGGCGCTACGCGCCAGGGCGGTTGAGCAGCAGCGCCGCCACGCACGGTGCGCCACGGCAGCCGGAGACAGGAAGAAGTACAGCAGCAGCGCCGAATCTGGGACGGAGGGCGGCGGCCTGACCAACCGCTGCTCTTTGACTCGGGGCGGCGAGGGTGGCGTTGCTGTCGGCCGAAGGAGAGAAAGGAGGAGGAGGCGCTAGCACGGCGGCGGTGGACGGCGCCGGAGAAGGAGGGCGGCCGCGGTGAAAGACAGAGGGGAGAGATGAGGGGGAGTGAGAGATAAGGGAGGAGGGCGAGAAGTGAGGGGTGAGAGGGAAATAGGAAGAAGGGGGAAGAGAAGGGAGGCCAGAGCCGCCGGCCTCCGGCGACTGACTGCCGTCCGGTGGTGACGGCAGGGGGGGAACCGAGGGAGAAAGGGAGAAGGGAAATGTGGGGCTGCGTGTGAGTGTGTGTGGTGTAGTTGTGTATGTAGGTATAAATTAAGGTGAAGAGGTGGAAATGGGCTTGAGCCCTATTTGATTTTAATCTATTGGGCTTTTGACTTAGTTAATCTTTTAATAGCAAGTATAATTTATTTAAGCCCACAATTGTTTCTTTAATTATCATTTTCTAATTTTAGTTTTTTTTTTAAAGACTTTCATGAATAATTTTCTAAAGTATAGATTATTTTTCTAATAAAGATCAATTAGGCCCTTATGTTTTATTATTTGAATTTATCTGACTAGGTGCGGCGCGACTAGGAACGTGAATTTTAAATTCTCGCAGTCAATTTCAAAGTTCAAGTTACAGGTGTGGGATTTATTTCAGTACATGCCGTGGTTAATTGTTGTCCATTTTAATAGTATGTGTTTGCCATATGTGTTGTAAATTCAGTTATATCGCTAGGGGCCCGCTCAATGAGTCCAGGACTTCACCGTCCTTGGTATGCCACAATGCGATTTCATGTTACAGTTAGGGTTGCAACCTATTCGCCAGGGGCCCGCTCAATGGGTCCAGGACATTAAAGTCCTTGGTATGCCACCGTGCGAATTTCAGTTATCAGTACAGTGCAGTGCGTATGTGTTGACCATTTTATTAACGTGGACAATTATTGCATGTTTCCCACACTGAGTATATTTCATATGCTCATCCCATATTTAACATTTTCAGGTAACTAAGGTTAGAGACGCGTGGAGGATCGAATGGGCGCGTCACGTATATATATATTTTGAAAAATATGATGGCGTAGTTACATCTAGCCTTTTGCTTTGTATGGTTTCAAAGTCTAAAACTACTTTTGAGTTTTTGATATAACTTATCAGGTTTAATGTTATCATATTAGCTTTTCCTCCATGGCTGGCCTTCTTTTAAAGTTATTTCAAATATTTTATTTAGGAATTTATTTCTTTGAATTTCTTTATAATTTAAATCCTTATGTTTTTCGCTGTCAAAAGTCATTTAAATTCATTTTAACACTTTAATTAGATTAGGGTGTTACACGCTGGGCCAGGCTTTGGAGTGAGCAAAATCCGGTTAAATCCGAAAAGTCGAATCGAATATAACCGAAATACTAATTCGGTTCGGTTAATTTGGTGTTGGAAATTGGAAGAAATATCCATCCTAGTTTTGATGATACCAAAACACGTAGCTTTAACATCTCAACTGAAGATTACAGGAGAAAGAAGCAACTGAAGAGACTACAACTGAACTGAAGAGACTACAACTGAAGCTCTCAAGGACTGAAACTCAACTGAAGACTGAACAACTGAAGGAAGATACTGAGATCAGAACTGATCGACTGAATCAAAGTCAACGACTGGTCAAGATAAAGGACGGAAGCATACTCGCCTACGTTAAATGCTTCTGCAATAGCATTTAATGTACCAAATAAGAAGATGTCATTATACCTGAGCCAGAAAAGAGACGTTATCTCCCAACGGCAGGATTTGAAGAAAAAGATCTCCGCCAACGGATCTATTCATCAAAGACGCCTATAAATAGCTCAGAAGATCTCTCAAGAAAGAGAGAGGGAGAGAGAGAGACGAGAGAAGAGGAGATTCTGATTCAATCCTCAATGTCAATGCTACATCAGAAAATCAAATAGAGCTTAATATTATTTAAGCATTGAATCGAAGAAGAGAGGATTTAAATGTTGTAAAATTAGTTTCACTGATTACTTAAACTCTCTTATTGTAACTAGGATTCTCACATAGATAAATCAATAGCCTAGTTATCGATTACTTGAGATTCTGTACTCAGTAATACTAGTTGGTATATTACAATACCCCATTTTCAAAAGAGTGAGAAGAGTGTTTATAATCGAGCTTGAGACTTAGACTGTTAGGTCCGGAGGGTCTCGAATAGGTGTATGGGGGAAATACACCTATAGGCTATTGGCAGCGTTTCAGCTTATGTTGTTGAATCGGTGAAGATTGAAGTGATCCTCGAGCGCTATTTATAGGAGACGTCTTGAATAGATCCGTTGGCGGAGAAGGTATTCAAGATTTCTTCCGTTAGAGAGTAATTTGAACTTGGGATGAGGCTTCAATCTTCGAGGTTCCTTGTTTGGTGAGAACGGCTACTTTGAAGAGCAGGAGATGCGACATCTCTGAAAAGATAATCACCAAAAAGGAATGGCCTCTGCAGAGAAAGGACGATCCTGAGATCTCTGCATTTAATGCGGTTGTACTTCTGGAGTGCGTGGCTTTCTTTGAACGTTGGAGGTTCAGTCCGAGGAAGAATGTTTAACGGATACTTGACTTCAGTATCAGTTCGCTGATTCCACGTAGCTCGCATTAAGTAATCAGTCAAGACTAATTCTTCGACTGATGCTTCAGTCGACAACTTCAGTCTTCAGTCCTTCGTTCTTCAGTCTTCAGTCTTGACAACCGCAACTAAACTAGAAAAAGAACCCTAACACTTGAGTTTAAGCAGTTCTAGTCTATTACAAAAGAAATTAACCTATTGATTTTGGTATCATCAAAACAAAGATTAGGATATTTCACTAAGTTCACAACATAGACCAAGCTTAGTGGTTGTTTAGTACCAGTAAACTAAACAGTTAGGTTACTTAGCACCTGCAAGCTAAGTGTGAAAATCCAACCCAGTGAGTTGGTTGTTGTAAGGATTTTCCTTATCAATACAGGTTGCTTTGCACTCGTAAGCATTGCAGTTAGGTTTGCGTTGCACCCGTAAGCATCGTGGTTAGGTTTGCTATGCACCCGTAAGCATATGCCCAGAGTGATTGTCAGATTTGTTCTGACCGTGGATGTAGTAACGTTGTTTTCCGGACCACATAAAAATCCCTTGTGTTCTTACTTGCTTTTATATTCAGTATTTGCGCATATCTATGTTTCTATAATACTGACTAACTGAAAAAAATAACTAAGGAATTCTCTGTGAAGAAAATCTTTCAAGGCTATTTCACTAAGTTTAATATTCCGCTGCTAGAGTTATAAGTTTAACTGATCAATCTTTCGATATATAGTCAGTTAAATAAGTAACTCTACTCTATTTTACTTACGACTGAAGCCTTAATTGGACTGAAGTTAATTGACCAACTCAATTAACTGAAGTCACCTACCGAACCTCTGTTTCAGTATCAGTCACCACCTCTTGTCAACTGAAGCTCGCCTTTCAAATCAGTAAAACTGTCTTTCTGTAGAAAGGTGTTTGTTTTAAGTAAACATTCTTGCAAAAATAGCCTACGGGTGTATTCCCCCCCATACACATGTCCTTTCAACCCTCAGGGGACCCAACATTTGGTTTTCGGTTTGGTTTTGAATTTTGAAATTTTTTATTTTTCGGTTCGGTTATGGTTTTTAAGAAAATAATATTTGATTAACTGAAAATTGAACCGAAATAATAATTAATTTAATAATTTATATATAGTATTTAAAATTACTATTAATTTAAAGGGTTAATTACTGCTAAATCCACATACTTTTTCATTTTTCAGCTTTCTCACATGACAAAAAAAATCTACTTTAAAATACATGAATTGGAAAATCGATATGAAATTTCCCCGTCGTCCGATTTCCGGCAATCGGCGAAATGAGTAAGATCCTATGTGGCGCAATTCAATCCAGGTGTTAAGTTTAAAGAGTAACATGGGGCGCCACATAAGATAAGTATTCCACCAAAGCATTTTTCCTAAAATACTAAAACCCTAGAGAATGGTCACATTCGATGTACTGTAGATTTCTCATGGAGATTAAATCTGGGATGCGCGCGCCTTGGAAATCGTTGCAGCTAAGATCCAAGTGATTTAGGAACTGCAAATTGAGGAGAGATGGATTCAATTTACCCCCCAATTTGTGATTGTGATAAGCTTCAAATTTGGCCGCGTTGTAGCTCCGGTGAGCGCAGGGATCGTCGTATGGGTTGCAGAGCCAGAGCTAGCGAACTCCGCCGGTGGCGTTACTCATTCTCATTTGCAGCAGTTGGCACCGTGCCATGATGAGAGGCGGCCGCTGGAGTCTTCTAGATCGTTCTTGAACGTTGAGAGGGCGCTTCTGTCGCTCTTTGTGCACATAGCGTCTGCAAATGCGTCATTGAATAAGCTAAGGAGAGCTGTCACGTTGAAGAAGAGAAGGGAAAGGCCGATTTTCATGGCTTTTGTGGGTATGATTTTGAAGAAATATTGCACGGAATCTGGAAGATGACATGGATTTGGATTGACTGATTTTAAAATTCAATTGCACCACATAGGATCTGACTCATTTCGCCGATGGCCGGAAATCGGACGCATGGAAAATTTCATATCGATTTTCCAATTCATGTATTTTAAAGTAGATTTTTTCGTCATGGAAAAAAATAGAAAAATGAAAAAATATGTTGATTTAGCGGCAATTAACCCTAATTTAAACTATTAATCTCGGCCAACTTAAAAAAATTAAGTAACTTTACAATAATTATTCTTAATTTATACTCTTAATCTTTGGTTAACATGTGTTGAAATTTTGGATTATTATTTTTTACGGATTTCGAATCTTGTATATTGAATGTTAATTATTTATTTAAACTTTAAAAAATATAGTATGTTTTTATTTTGGTTGTTTGATTTTATTCGATTTTAGGCATATTTGATTCGAATTTGGATATCAATTATATAATGCGGTTTTAATTTGATTTGTTACTCGGTTTGGTTCGGTGACCGAATAATCGAATGCTCACCCCTAGCCGGGCTGACTCGACCCTGCCCATGGTAGGCCTGTAAATTCGGGTACCCTACTCGCGAGACAAAATCCGCCTAAAACCCCACCCTCACCCGACCCTCCTCCATGTTGCGGGTACCCGAATACCCGTAGCGGATACCCGCTGCGGGTATGAGGGTACTCTCACAGTCCCGCAATTTTTATTATTATTATAATTTTGCGGGTTTTTGGTCCCGCTGGAGGGTATTTTGTCCCGCGATAGGGTATTTTGTCCCGCATTTCACAAAAAATTGAAAATATCATTTCTATTTCATCGATTGTCCATAAAATCTATGACGAATAAATAATAAATAAACAGCTTACAAACAAGCACAACGATCAAAATTCAAGTTCAAACGCTAAATCAGTCCAACAGCGGCGAGGGTGGGCGGCGACGGGCCGGCGCGGGGCAACGGCGCCGGCGACGGAGTCGAGAGGGGAGACTGGAGAGAGTCGAGAGGCCGCAGGAGATAGAGAGATCAGATGAGTGAGAGAGAGACGAAACTAGGGCTTGGAGTTTTGGGGGGTTAATTCCTAAAATTCCTTATTCAATTTTAATTTTTACATATTATATTGCGGGTATGTGGGTACCCGAGGGTACCCTCTATCCGCGATTTTTGAGGATTTGATACCCGCACCCGACCCTCCTCTTCAATTTTATCGGGGCGGGTGAGGGCATACCTGATACCCGCAACCCGAATTTACAGCACTACCCATGTGTATTAAATGTTTAAAATGGATAAAATTGGGAACTGCAATTATTTGATACTCGTTACTTAATCCAACGACGTCGTACGAGTCGCCCCAAATTCCCACATTGAACAACGAATCGACTATCCTAGTCCGGTTTCCAGCTTCCGATTCTGATTCTGGTACGTTGATTCAGATTCTTGTTTTAAATCTAGTGATTGCATAAATATATTCCGATTCTGTTTCGAAGTTTCACCAGGTTCATTCCTTTTCTGCAATTTTGTTAAATTTTGTGGAAATTCCTATTCGTTTCGATTATTCGCGCTTTGATGTAGAGGAGTTTATGATGATTCTGTTTCTGCATATGGCGATTGATGTGGATGTAGTGAAGGATCTTTCTTTGATTGAAACCAGATAATTTATTCAGAAAAATAAGGATACAATTGGAGACTTTAGATTAAAACCCCAAAAAAAAATTAGATCACATACACACTTTGATCCATTGATGATAGCAATATATAAGAAGTAGAACCCAAATTCGAAAACATTGATTTTACCTTATAGACATCCTAAGATTTCCTATACAAAATCTCTGCTCTTCATAACTTGTGAAAGTGAATGCTCGTGAGGTGTAAAAAAAACAGTTGTTTATCTCCTCTGGAAGTTGAATGTCTTGATAGAGTAGGCGAAGATGAATGTGAAAAGAACAACGAATCCACAGAGTATAGCTGCCACAACCCCGAGCATACCGCGCTCGAATCCAAAGTAATCTTCCAAGAACTTTTTCACTGTGACTCCGCTGTCCATCTCAGTCTCAATATCTCCAAACTGAGATACTATGAAGCCGTATAAGGTGTAAGACACGGGAGTAGCCCAGTAGTACCATCTCCACCATATAGGCATCCTCTGTTATCGAGAGTGGAAATGTTAGTTGGAGATTTTTTGTGATGTGTAGTTGATGAATAATGTTTTTAGATATGATGCCCAATGTAGTGACTTAGAACATTGCTAGAACTTACCGGCCGGGGTACGATGAATCCTGAGAAGAGATTCCAGATGCCGTAGAAGAAGGAAGACACGATGGCAGCGATGTTGTGGTTTGGTGTGACGGCCACGGTCATCATACCATAGAGGACAAAGTATAGTAACGAGAAGAACAGGAAATATATGAACCAGGCGAATTTCTCGACGCTCCAGGGGAATCCCATCATCGAGAAGACTATGAGACCATAGATGAGGGATTGTGCGAAGACGTAAGGAATTTCGATGACAAACTGCAGAGAGAGGGAAAGATTGGTAAGTAATTCTGAACTTCTATACGGCTATACCTTGCACTTAGATTAGAATTAGCCACTCACTTGTGAGAATGCATATGGTAATGCTGAATACATTCCAGCTGCTCTCTCTCTGTAAAATACAGTTCGCTCGATGGCAACTACGGGTTGTACTGTTGAACCATATTGGAACCCAAGAAAGTTGATGGCAGCGTACATAGAACCCATGGCATTGAATAGATCTTGTTGAGTATTGCTGCAATGGATTGTGTTTGCAACAGTATTAGCATTGGAGTAATGAGTTGGTTTCTGACTAGTTGAATGTATGTTTGCCTACTAACCTTCTAGAGCCGAGGTCCCAGAACATCGTCCCAAATATAAGGGCTATGA
This sequence comes from Salvia miltiorrhiza, assembly GCF_028751815.1. Classification (NCBI taxonomy): domain Eukaryota; kingdom Viridiplantae; phylum Streptophyta; class Magnoliopsida; order Lamiales; family Lamiaceae; genus Salvia; species Salvia miltiorrhiza. Next base: position 107,318 of record NW_026651554.1, read on the forward strand.
AGGTTGTGAACGAAAACCTTACAGCTGTGTATGGCGGATTCCTCCAGTATGACCAGTGTTGTTTCCATAGGCAGGCGAAGCACTGGGTAAGGAAAGATTGGGAGTATTTAGACGGGAAGTAGAGGTCCTTCGTGCCAGGACGAACGACACTTAATTCCTTGATTAGGGCCTTGTTCCTCCTGTAAATTTTATGCATAAGTTTGTTAGCAGAGTTGCATCCTAGGAAACTTTTTTTCTTAAACTATGAAGGAATTCAACTCACGTGTATAACTCCGACTTTCTGTAGTAGTCGGCAAACTCAACCCCTAGAGATAGTTCTTGTGCTGAAGTAGTTACTTCCAACATCCAGGTAGCTGGATTGATACCATCTTTGATTTTCGGCACTCCTTCAATTGCTTCAAAGTACTTGATCAAGTGTGTCGACTGGCGACCCAATGGTCCAACGTATATCTCTTCCCCTCCTCGTTTCAATAAAAATAGCTGCCGAATCACATCAAAATTTTGCTTCAGTATGACATGGAAAACGAGCAGCAGATATATCAATACTGTAGGTTTATCATTTGTGTTATGATCTAGCTTACCTCATCGAATGATTCAAATATGTCAATGCTAGGCTGATGAATGGTGCACACTACTGTTCTTCCTGTATTTACCGTGTTTCTGACTGTTCTCATCACGATTGCAGCAGCTCTGGCATCAAGCCCTGAAGTCGGCTCATCCATAAATATGATTGAAGGGTTGGCTACAAGTTCAACTGCAATAGTAAGCCTTTTTCGCTGCTCGGTTGAGAGGCCACTGACTCCTGGCAACCCGACTAGTGCTTCTCTTAAGGGGGTGAGTTCTACAAGGTCCATAACCTCATCAACGAATAGCTGTGAGCAGAAAAGGAGCTAAAATATCAGAATCAAATCGAGATATGAAAAACAAGGCAGGTTATTGAATGACATCTTATTCAATTAACCTTTTTAGTTTTCTCATCAACTTCTTGGGGCAACCTCAACCAAGCTGAGTAAGTGAGGGACTCGTAAACCGTCACATTTGGAGAATGGATGTCGTTTTGCTCACAGTATCCCGATATCCTAGCAAACGTCGCCTGGTTCTTCGGGTATCCGGATATTGTGATATGTCCCTCAATATAACCCCCAGTTTTTCTTCCGGCTAACACGTCCATTAACGTAGTTTTACCAGCCCCACTAACACCCATCAAGGCTGTAAGAACACCTGGCCTGAAAGCACCACTGACACCCTTTAAAAGCTCCAGTTTGTCTTCCGTGGCTCCTTGAACTCTCATTTCCTGCAAATTGAATAGGCATTTTGTTACTCATTGACTCGACTCTTTTAGTGACAAATAAGTCTACCGCCCTTCCTTTTAAATCTTGAACCTACCGCCGGCATGTCCACTGAGTATCTGATGTCGTCAAATGTGAGAGAATGTGGTTCAAATGGAAGAATCATTCCCCTTTTCCGGTTCTCAGTGAGTTCGATGGCATCTGATCTCACAGATGAAGATCCAGATGAGATGCTTCTCCGCATGCCCTCACTGCCTTGAGCTGAATTTCTGCTGATAGAGCCGCGCACATGGGAATCATCTTCAACTATTTCGGGTAAGACAGCTTGAGGTTTTTCATAAGCTGCATTATTTTATTTAGGAAGAAAAATATTAATTTCTGAATGTAATCTACAACACATGTAAAAGTTTAGTAAATTGTGAAGCTCACCACCAAGAAATGTCAAACATAATAGGTAGAGGATGTTGAATAGCCATACGAATCCAAACAACGCCCCTACCCCGATCCAATACCAATATGTTTGAGGAAAGAACCCTCGAGACTCCATAACAAGAACTCCCAGTTTGGTCCCATTTACCAACTATAAAATGACGGTATCTTGATTAGTTTGAATATCATGTAAACTTTGAAAAAATTGCTCGTAAAGATTGATGTGTGCGCTTACTTTGCTCCAACTATGCCCTGTGAATTCATTAACCAGAATTGCATTCTGAGCATACATCAGTGGAGAGGACCAGTAGCCCCATAGCCACCATTTCTTCACATCCCCTAAATTACGAATAAAATGTGAGGAAACATAACCAACTATTTTGTTATGAGAGTGATTTAAGTATCTGATCTTGGATCTTATACCTCGTGCTAGGACAAAACCACCCAAGGCGAAAAGCAGGAGCAGTGCAAATAGACCAAATGTGTTTGCGACAATCATGTTCCTACCGGCTGAACCAATAAACCTGAACAATCCTGATGCCGCCTGATGCATAAACAGAAGCAGAAGGTACTGCTTCAGTAACCTGCAAATGGGACTCTTTTTCAGTTACTACATTTGAAGAAGGGACCGAGAATATTATCTGAGGTGTATTTTGTAACTGTTACCTTGTTATGTTTGGGTCGAATCCAATCACGTAGTAGGTGACAAATACCCATAAAGCAACTTCAAGGAAGGTGACAGGGATTTTCAGGATCCATGAGGGTATAGCATATGCCCAAGGGGGGAAGAAGTACATATCCCTTTGTTTGTAGAATACAGGTAGCTTGTAAATCGTCATGGCAAGCTCAGACATACCGTTGAACATGACAAGAATGACAGCGAAAAACAGAGCACCGGTATATATCCCCCCGTCTCCTATGTCATCTTTACCCATCTCTGTTCTCAGGAAGAGTGTAATCGCAATCAATGACATCACAGAAATCTGAAACCAGATATAGATAATTTTCGTTAGCAAATTTTTTTCAACTAAATATAATAGACAAGCACATGGTTTCACGTTTATAAGCTTGCCTGGAAGATCTTGAAGTAGAAGACAAATGAGTTTCTCTTCATCAGCAAGTATTCTCTGTCGGCACAGGCTTTTAGAAGTTCTTTTTTCCCAATACCGTACTTCTCTGTTGTCAAAGCTGCAGGGTGGCTTTTGGTCTTATCAAATGGGATTGAGAGCTCATCTCCAATCCTCCGTCCAACAACGTATGATTGGAAGGCCTCTGCAAATTCACTAACTGAGACATATCGGTATGGCTCATTCTTTCTTGCCCAGTATTGCTTTTGATCTTTCTTTGAAGTTACCTGCATTAGTTTCATTCTTTTCATTAGACCCATTGAAAGGCTATATAAAATGAAGGATTCCTAACTTTTATCATTTCTTTTGCTTACTTCTTGTAAGAAATCAGCCACTCCTTTCCGTACTGGGCATGCAAAACCCATGGACTCAAAGAAGTCTAACACATTTTCTCGAGGACCCTGATAGACGATCTGACCATCGGACAAGAGAACAATGTCATCAAACAGATCATAGGTCTCGGGTGCTGGCTGCAGCAGGGAGATAAATGCAGTTCCTTTCATAATGTGGACATATTGTCGAAGCATATTCACTATTTGGAAAGTCGTCGAACTATCCAAACCAGTGGATATCTCGTCCATGAAAAGTGCCTTTGCTGGTCCAACCAGCATTTCTCCTGTGATTTTTCACACCAGAAATCAGTGTCAAGGTAAGCTCGTTCAAGAAGTCTTTTAATTTTTTATTTATTTTTATTCATTTCTAGTACTCAGTTTGTTTACCTGTCGTGACACGCTTTTTCTGCCCTCCAGAAATACCCCTTATCATCTCGTCTCCGACTAAAGTGTCGGCACAGATTTCAAGCCCCAGAACCTGGAAAAAGAACAGGAGAATCTTGAGAACACTGAGCTATTGGAATTGTTAGAATGCTCATTAAATTTCGAGTTTAATATCTGCTCCAGGTACCTTAAGAACATAATCTGTAACAACATTTGCTGCATCTCCTTCTGTTGCTGCTGCCTACATAATAAGAAACAAATTTTAAATTTTGTGTGAAAATATCGATAGTCCTGACTTCAGCCGAGTTGTCTAATTGTTGATTTTGTCTGAAACAATATTGATTGTCCAAAAGCAGTGCCTGTGCTATTTCAGTACTCAGTTATGTTTTTCACTGCACAATTGTGTAAATTACTAAGATATCCTAACTCCTATTAGTTGTTAGCTCAAGCCAATACATGCTAGTGAATTAGTTTTCATTTCTTTTTTGTTGGATATATGTTATTTGTATTAACTTATTAATGAGCATTTAGTATTTATGTTTTTATGTGAAGAATATCATTGTTTTAGGGAAATTAATTAAGTTAACTTTAGTTTGAGATACAAAGCTATTAGCGATTATTCTAAATTTTATCATGTAAGTTATTAGGACATGTTGATATTTGATTAATCTTAGTACCTCACATTGAAAAAGATCTATTTGTAATACTAATTGTTACCAGTAAATTTTTTGCAACAATTTTAGAATACAAAAGATATAAATTTTAAAAGATAAATGTTAGTATTAGTCATGTCTAGCTATTATTTTTTAATGATGCACTATACTTGAGATAATATTTTGATTTTACTACAAAACTTAATTTTATTTTTACATTTATATATTTATTTTAATATTATTTGCTTCTGAAGTTTTTTCCCCATTACCTGTATTCGTTTATTGGTTTTTTCTTTTCGCGTTTGCCGCTTCATAGACGAGTACTCTTTTCCCTTTTTAAGGTTTTTCCCATTGGGTTTTCCTTAAAAAGGTTTTAATGAGGCTCGGCCCTTAATTAGCTTTTTTTGTGCTTTCAAGGGTTTAGGTTCTTTTTATTTTTTCCTTTATATATAGTCGCATTTTAATAATTATTATAAATTGGACCCCGTGAAACGAAATCCGGGCTCCATAATTCAGTTAGATTTTTAGTTTCAATTCAGGAAATCATATAAAAATTAAATTGAATCCCATTTTTTTTTTTGCAATTTTCTAGTTGTCAATCTATTCTACTCAACCCTTTTGTAAATCATTGGGATACGCCAAAGATCTTGCTAATGAAATCTATAAAGCTAGAGTAGTTAAGTGGGCTCAAAAAAATGTTTTGTTTTACTTTATTTAAAGATGTGCAGATACTTAGCGTCAAGACATAATGACAATAATTGGCATTAAATAAACCAAAAATCTGTCGCTTTGTTGGAATCAAAACTCTCTTTTCCTGTCAAATACTTCAAATAGGATTATCTCCAACCAACTACTGTTGAAAACTGTCTTGCAAATCAAAAGATAGCCGCCACCTCCCTTTTCCTAAGATTATACTCACACACATAGGTACATATATATATATAGTGTGTGTGTGTTTACCTTCATGTAGATATCAACATCATGATCTGGTTTGATATTTGCTGCTTTCTCTCTTCGTGACAGCTCTGCCAACATATCTGTTCAAGAAATCCAAATAAGACAACACTTAACTTAAAACATAAATAGGGAGTACATTTTTCTGGTAATAATTAGGAACAGTAATTCCACACACCGTATCTGGATCCAACACCCTGGCATCTGGCTGAAAATGACAAGGTTTCTCTGACAGTCATTTCTCCAATGTGCAGGTCATGCTGGCTTATGTATGCTGCAGTTCTTTGAGGTACAAATTCATGCATTTCATGCCCATTGTAAGTAATTCTCCCCGAAACCTGCCCAAATATTTCGTTTTCATACTTCAGAAACACGTTCGATTCTCTATCAATCATGTCCACACACACAAAAAAAAAGGACTGTTTACTTTGAGGGTTGGATCAAGCTTTCCGGCCAAAGCAAGCAAAAGTGTAGTTTTCCCAGAACTTGGAGGACCTAACAGCAGAGTCATTCTGCATGGTTTGATAATTCCACTAACATCCTTAAGAATTGTAAAAGGCTTCTTTCTACTTGGAAGTATGTGTAGTGCGTTCAAGAATCCCTGCACACACAAAAAAATGATTTTTTTTCTATGTATATGTATATGTATGTTCAGTTTCTTGTTTTTGCTTTTACCTCAACCAGATTTATGTGGAAGTTGACAAAAGTAGGCAGAGCCCTGCTTGCACTAAAGGCTTCCGCATCGATATTCAGATGCTCATACCTCACTTCTATGGTTGGAATATCGATCCCAACTCTGCAGATGCAAGAATTCATGCATATTAGAAATCAAAGAACTCAATCAAAATCATTCAAAACACACACACACACACACACCTATCAATCCTGTTTCTGAGCTTTAACAAGAACTTCTCATTATCTTCTTCCACAGTTTGGACCAGCCTCTCGACGAGCTGCTTCTTGTCTTGGATTCCCAGATCATGCACCTCAACCTCGTTGGCGCCTCTTGATCCGAGCAGCAAGCCTCTCCTCAGGCGATCGAACGTGGGCAGTTTCTCGAGCGCAGCCCACTTCAAGGCCTCCTCATCATCTTCTTCACGCGATGATCGTGTGAACACTTCCAACCCTGTGTTCCTCCATATGTTCGAGCTGTTCACTCTGAAGCTTTCACCTCGTTTGCTGCTTGATCTCAAGCTACCACTCGCTTTGTACAGATCGCCCGCATCCATTCTTGCACCACTCTCTCTCTCTCTCTCTTCTTTGTTTAGCAGCAGGAGTACTAGAAAAGGGAGTGCTGTGGAATTCAAGAACTGGGAAGAAAGAGTGCAGTTTCGTTGTTGTGGAAAAAATGGTGGTGTTTTGTTTGAAGAGGGAGAAAGATTGTTTTATACATAGTTTGTCAAGATAACAATTTGAGCCTGCAGTCAAGGGAGGGGCTGAATATTCAAAATTTGAGGGATTTTTTAATGTTGGAAATTCTGTTTTTATTGGAAATATTTAACGATGTTTCTTACTTCTTGGAAAGTGTGGAATGGCATCTGTTATAGTCTTGATGATAGGTCACCTCCTTTTTTTTAAATAATTACTATTAGAAGTGGAGTGAAATGAAGGCATGTATTAGAAGCTTCCTTTTTGGTTTCGCACATCAGCTTACACTAGCTGTATTTTGAATTGAGAAATTATATGGAGCCATAATTATGGCTGCCATAATACCCTTGAAACTTTATGGAAATAATTTATGACTAAAATATCCTTTAATTGATTTTGGTATATGAGATAAGGGCTAACGGTATAAATATATGATTCCAATTTCCAAACATAACAAAGCTATAGAAAAGGAAAGAAGACCAAATATTAAAGCCATGGCGTGATTAATCAATTCTTGATAGTCAGATTATCAAATTCAATATTTTAGTGAACACTAGGGGTGAAACTGAAAGTGCAAAATTTTTATTTATTTAGTTTTGGTGCGTGTGCAATTAATTAAATATTAAAGTACTATGTTTCTATTTTTTATTATTGTTTTACTATTAATATTATTAAATTTTATTTTATTATTATTAAAATCAAAGTATAAAACATGATTGAAAATTTTAAAGAAATTATCTCTAATGTTGAACATCATGATCTTTTCTCACTTTTTGGTTTCGCACATCAGCTTACACTAGCTGTATTTTGAATTTTTGATGTTTTGTGTTTTATTTCATTATTTGTTGTATACAGTTGGAAGTAATATTGTACGCTACAAAATAGGAATAACATAGAACTGACAAAAATGTAGCTTTCGGGTTTGGGATATTTAAAACTGAAATTTCTTTGTAAAACTTCTAGAGAGAGAGAGAGAGAGTATGAACGGTAACATGGCATAATTGATACAAAGTCTAATATTCATGGATTTAATATTTGTAGAGATGAAGATTAATAAGCAAGGAACAGGTTGTAAAGTTTCAGATTCTACAGAATCCATAGCGATAGTATGTCAAAACTTCTAGAACGTTTATTTCATTTACATTAACCTTTTCAAAATTCAAAGTTCATAGGAAACGCATCTCTTAAAAAAAATAAAGAATAAAATGTAAAATTAGATAAAATAAATATTATAACGACTTGGTGTGATTCGAACTTCAAAGAAATCAGATTTTGACTTTGCTGATGCAAAATCAAGAAATGAAGAATGAGTTTTTTTTATTTTATTTTATTTTATAGTATTTTATTTGGTAGAAAGAATGAGTTCTAGTTGAAAATGAATAATATTACAAAATATTCCTGGCACAAATTGTAAAAAACCTATATCTAAGTTTTTCCTTATTTCTAAGAAATGATTATCTTATAATTTTACAAATATTTCTGACAGATATCATAAATATTCTATGAGTTTATTTATGTTTTACAAGTTAATTACTTTATTGATAGTATTAATTTGTAAAATAATAATTTATACGATTGCTAAATTTAGAAGATCGCTTCCATTAGATAAACTGATAAAGTTGTGTTTACTTTGCATAATAAGATGATTAAGTATTTTTATCCTTATGTTACAATCCCATATTTTCAATGAAATAAGTCAACAATCCAATTTCATAGTTGAATGGTTTTGGCTCTGGACCCCACTTTGACGACGTGGCTGACCAAATACTCATCGTCTACAAAATTACGTTTTCTCTATTTTTCCAAATTTTCGAATAATTACAATGGATATAGATATCGTACGAAATATATTCTCTTGGCATATTATATTACATGTCCAAAATAAGATAACTGCAAGACTTTTTCACTGAACTGTACCTTCGAAGGTTGCGTGCAGGGCAAATATTACAATTTTATATGTAAAATAATGAGATTTATTTGGGATATATCTATAGGTTTGAATTGTGGAACTTTTATTATATTTTACACGAACTAGATTTATGTATGTAGTCAAATGAATATATATTATTTTATTCCAGAGCATAACCCTTCTGTCGTCGTCATTGATTATGTTGTCCAATTAATTAACCTCTAATTAATACGATTAGATTGTTTATATCGTAATGCGCGCGGTATATACGGCATCCGGCATGTCAAGTCATATACTAAGTTTTAATTTTTATAAATGTGTGTGTCTCTGCGTTTAATTTTTATCTTTTGTGTGTTAAGGGCATCTCTCTCTTAATTAGAAACACAGGTACGTGAAATATAAGCCTTTTTGAAAAACGTGTTTTTTTTTTCTCCAACTGGTCCATTTATTTTAATAGATAAATTTATTTATGAAAAAAAAAATAACAAAAATTTAAACTTTTAAATATCTCCTTTCTTTTCCCACATTTTACACAAAAAAAAAAGTTCACAATTTTTCCTTCCTTATTTTCACTTCAAAGATGAATAATATTATTCATTCATTTTTTATGTGATAATATTATCCATCATTGAAGTGAAAATAAGAAAGGAAAAATAAACTTCTCTTTTGTATAAAATGTAAAAAAAAAAAGAGAAATATTTAAGGACATAAATTTTTGTTTATCTATTATTTTCCATTAATAAATTTTATCTATCAAAATAAACGCAGCTTTAAAAAAAACATGCATCTTATTTAAATTCACAACTCAAATGATAATGTTGAGAACGTATTAATACTTTTGACACTTAGTTTTAAAAATATTATTATTATTATTATTATTATTATTATTATGTAAATGTTAGTAGTGGCGGAGCTAAAAAATTAGTTCAAGGGCTGAACTTATACGCGGGTTTGGGAGCGGTACCCCCCATAAATTTTTTTTTGGGCATTTCATACATTTTAGGCCTTTTTTATTACTCCCTCCATCCCACAATTAATGGCCCGTTTCTTTTCGGCACGGAAATTAAGGAGTGTTGAATTAAGGAGAAAAATTGTAGGGACCACATGTTTAATTTATTGTTAATTAGTTTTAAACTATCACCATCACCATCACCATCACCATTGCTGCAATACCAACACCCAAACCCAACCCTTCCTCCGGCAACAGCCACCACCACCGCCACCTAAATCCCTCCACCATCGAAACCATCTCCCACCGTTTCTCCAAATTCTACACAAAGAAAACACAAATCCCTAAAACCAAGAAAACCCCAAAATGCAGAGGGTGAGAGAGATGAGAGGCGGAGGAGATCGAAATTAGAGACGGAGGAAATCGGAGGCGGTGGAGACGGAGGTGGAGGCGGAGGCGGAGGCGGTGGATGCAAAGGGTGGAGATCTCACTGTTCTCAAGCAGAATCCGCCCCAAATTGCCTCAAGCAGAATCGATCTCCGATTTGCCGAGAACAGTGGAGGAGCGACGAGGTTAGTGGTGGAGGAAACCGAATTTGGGAGCCTAGGGCTCGGCAGCGGCGGCGGCTCTGCCGTCGTTTCGTTCAGAGCAGGGGAGAGTAGATGAGAGGGTAGAGATGGGGGCGGCTGTTGTGGCTTTGCTGCAGCCGCCGGAAACCAGTAGCGCCGCGAGCAACACCAATTTCCGGCGAGCAACACCAGTAGCGTCGCGAGCTCGAGATGGAGAGATCTGAGGCTGCGGGCACGAAGCCAAATCCAACGGATGTCGCCGCTTCGTCAGCCGAGTCCGGCGAGATGACGCCGGCGTGCACGGCGAAAAAGTGTATAAGAGAGAGGAGGCAACAAAAAAAGAGAGTACAGAGAGAGAGAGGAAGCAGCGTGAAGAAGAAGAGCAAAAAAGAGAGTAGAGAGAGAGAGGAGCCGTTCAAAATTAGGGTTTAGATGGAATTAAAAATTTTAATTAAGTCTTAATTATTACCCAAAATAGAAACAGGCCATTATTTGTGGAACAACCAAAAAAGGAAAACAGGCCATTATTTATGGGACGGAGGGAGTAAAAGACAAGCACAATAGTAATAATAAAGAACAATATTTTCATAGATTATATAATTTCAATACATTATAAACTAGAATCAATAATAATAGAAGACAAACATAATAGTAATAATAACGAACAAATTTGTTTTTAGACATTTTTATTACAAGACAAGCATAATAATAGTAAGGGCAAATAGCGTCAAAATCCCTGAAGTTTGGCACGATTCTCGTTTTTCCCTTGACCTAAAAATTTCATGTTAAAATCCATGTACTTGATGTTGATTCTCGTTTTATCCTTACTGACGTTTTCTGGCTATTAATTAGATGGCGTGTCACCAACGTGATATACTTATGTTGAGTAGATTAATTAGAAGCCAAATGGCGTTGTTTTGCGTCTGAATCAAATAACCTATAATAGCGTCAAAATACCGGCTCCGTTGGGTTGGAAACGAAAACGAATCCGCCAGAAACTCTGCAACAATTTAGAGCAGCGATCAACACTATCTTATACGTCTTCCATACTGTATAAAAATCCTAGTATAAAGAGAGAGAGACAAAGACTAGTGATGAGTCCATTGTCCTCAACACGCCACCCTATCTTTCTAGTCATCTCTCAGTCGCCGGACTTGCACCGCTCCTATCCCTACGATATGCTCATCTTTCGCACGCACCTTTGGCTGTTCTCAGCTTCGAAGCGGAGTGTTTTGGCAATTCTTCATATTCAAATCTGCGAGTGTTTTGGGTATTGTTTTGGTGAGGAACCTTAATTTGAAAAAGGATTTCAGTGCAATTTCATTTAATCCCCAAACAAAATATAAAACGACGACGTTCAATGTTATGACTTAAACACAGTCATTCAATTGGTCGGAAAATTAAGCTTACGTGGATTTCCGATTGCCATGTCAGCATAAGTTTGGAGGAAAATTAATTTATGGGAATATTAATAAACGACATCAAGTTCATGGATTTTAACGCGAGATTTTTAGGTCAGGGGAAAAATGAGAATCGCGCCAAACTTCATGGATTTTGACGCTATTTGCCCTAATAATAATAACGAACAATTTTTTTGGGGGAGCATTCCGTACATTTTAAATATTTTTTTATTAAAAGACAAGTATAATAGTAATAATAACGAACAATATTTTCATAGATTATATAGTTTCAATACATTACAAAAAAAATTGAATATTCCATACATTTTATAAGCATTTTTTACTAAAAGACAAGCATAATAACAATAATAATGAACAACATTTCCATAAATTATATAGTTTTAAATAACACAATTAATCTTAAATTAAGGATATATAATAACTAAATCAATTTTTGTAAAATATTTTTTTATAATAAATATAAATACATATATATATATATATATATTTTTAAATTTTTTAAAAAAATCTCAAATTTGGGAGGGGCTCCAGCCCCCTTGACTCCGCAACTATGTTAGTACTTTAATATTTGTATGACTTATGCATTCCAATACCTTTTTTTTTCTTTTTTTTTAATTATTATTATCTAAAATGGGAAAAATATACTCACATTCTAATCCTTTAAGTGACTCGAATTCTCGACTTATTAATTGGAACAAAAAAGCGTCTTATCAACAGACTGCGCTTCATCGTATTATGTAGGGATGTCAATCGGGCCAGCCCACCTGGTTTTCGGGCTAGCCCTATCGGGTTCCGGGTTAATCGGGTGCGGACTAATCGGGCTGGAGATTTTTTCGGGTTGTAAATCTTCAACCCTAACCCTAAACGTTCGGGTTTCGGGCTAGCCCATCGGGCTAATCAAGTTAAAGACATAAAAATAAAATTATCATTTGTATTTTATTATTCTTAATGATCTAATGTATAATGTATAAAATATACATAGATATTAAAGATATAAATTATATAGCAAAGCATGAAATGCAAAAATATAAGATATTCAAGATTACATAACATATAAAATAAGTTAATAACAATAAAATGTTCAACTTGTTAAAAAAATATAAATAAAATATTCAACAATAATTTGAAATTAAAGAAACAAAGCATCTCAAAAATAAATATAAAGTCTAAACATTTGAGCAACACTCTTCTTCAACATTGATAATATTTGGTGCTTCAACTTGATTCCCCTATTCACACTAAATTATATAGCAACTAGCAAGCATGAAATGCAAAAATATAAAATAAAAAAAAATCAAGATTACATAACATATAAAATAAGTTGGTAACAATAAAATGTTCAACTTTGTTAAAGAAAAAACAATAAAATATCCAATAATAGTTTGAACTCATAAAATTAAAGCATCTCAAAAATACAAAAAAACGAAATTATGTGACTTTATAATATTTTATCATTTTTTAATTTTTATTTAATCCCATCGGGTTTTCGGGCTAGCCCATCGGGTTAGCCGGGCCGACCCTATCGGGTTGTCGGGTTATTCGATTACGGGCTAGTCGGATTGTAATTTTTATCGGGTTGAAAATTTTCAATCCTAGCCCTCTCGCGAATTGACGGGTTAATCGGGCCAGTCTACGGGTTTCGGACTGGATTGACATCCCTAGTATTATGCATTCCAATACCTTATTTCTCTTGTTTTAACGCTGAATTATTAAATTTGAAAAGATTATTTATGGCATTGTATGGTGCGTGTATGAGCCATGATGAAATATTGCACTAAGTGCAAGCAGCTTTTCTTTTTTCTAGAAAAAAGTTGACATTATTCACGAGTCTTTTACTTTTAACCATTATATCGTTATTTTATGTTGTAACTTGTAACACGACGACTACGTGTGACTAGTGAGCTTAAGTCGGCAAGTCAGCAACATTAAAGGAAGATTCGTAATCTTTTCTAATTTCTTCAAATATATTATTGTGTATATTTTTACATCTTCCTCAATTTATACTATATTAAAAAAAATATTGAAATTAATTTCTAATTATCCGCTAAAATATTAGCACACTGCAATTACATTGGTGCAATTATATATAGTAAATAGCAATTAAAGTTGTATTCTGCGTAGATACTATTATACTCCTAATAACCAGGGGTGGAGCCAGGTGGCTAGCCCCCTCTCAAATTTTGAGATTTTTTTTTTTCAAAAAGATATATAGATATATATGTTTATATTTATTATAAAAGAATTTTGTTTTATAAAAAAGTATTTGGTTGTTATATTCCCTCATATATACTTAATTTAAGGATAATTGTGTTATTTAAAACTATATAATCTATAAAAAAATATTGTTTGTTATTATTACTATTATGCTTGTCTTTTAATAAAAAATACCTAAAATGTATGGAATGCCTAAAAAAAATTGTTTGTTATTATACTATTATGCTTGTCTTTTATTACTATTGATTCTAGTTTGTTATGTATTATTAAAACTATATAATCTATGAAAATATTGTTCGATATTTTATTACTATTAACATGTATTAATAAAAAAACGCCTAAATGTACGAAATGTCCAAAAAACACCAATTGTAATGTATTGAAACTAATTTGTAATATATTGAAACTATATAATCTATGAACATGTTGTTTGTTATTATTACTATTATGCTTGTCTTTTGATAAAAAAAATGTCTTAACTATACGGAATGCCCAATTTTTTTTTTGTAATATATTGAAACTATATAATCTATAAAATGTTGTTTGTTATTATTACTATTATGCTCGTTTTTCAATAAAAAAATACCTTAAATATACGGAATGCCCAAAAAAAATTCGGGGATATCACCCCCAAACTGCGTACAAATTCAGCCCCCAAAACTTAATTCTTAGCTCCACCGCTGCACCTAACTGTAATAATCTATCTAAATTTCTAATTGGTTTTATAGCTAATAACATGCAAATTGAATAAAAGCAAATTGAAAAGAAATGTAACCGGTGTTACGGTGTATATCAAGATTTCCGAAACTTCCTATTTCTTTAGAGAAAATATTAATATAAATTATACTTTTTCTAGAATATGGATATATTACTACTGTTGTATATTACCTCTTAATTTTTTATTTAGCTCAATCGTTTACGTTTGTTGGTAGTGGAGACTTTCGATTAACCAATCACACTGTCCTTCGAGAAGACATGGACGTCTTTTTTGATACTCCCTCCGTCCTCGTAAAATATACTCTCATTGTTCATAAAAAAATTTCTAATTTTTTTTTAGAATGTCCATAAAAGAAATTCTTACTTATTTTTGGATTATATCTCAGTATTTACTTTTCACTTTTTCATTACTCTCAATATTAATTACAACACATTTTTATCATTCTCAATACACTTAACAATTTTTTCCTCGCTCTTAAATTCTTAATACATTCAACAACTTTTTTCTCAAAATTTATCACTCCCTCCTAGAAAGTCTTTCGTGGACGGATGAGGTATTAAATTTGTCATTTTTGTCCGTCTTCATAAAATATATTCAATTTATTTTTAATAAGTTTTTCATTTACAATAAAGTGGGGCTCTTACTTCACTCGCAACACATTCAACTACTTTATTAAAACTCGTGTTATTTAAAAATCAATGAATACTTTTTATGAGGACGGAGGGAATACTATTTTTCTACTATGCAGCGGAAATGGATTATGTGGATCATTTTTTCCGAGTAATATATAGATTCAAAATTTAAATTATACATTATATTTATGTAAACATATAAAAACGTGACATGTGATAGAGATCTTCTAAAACAAAAAATATGGAAAGAAATACAAATTTCAGACAAAAAAAGGTACCCAACGATCGTAGAGACCCAACACTTGTCGCTACATGCTCACCGTTCGCCATCTTGATTATGCAAATTTGAATGCAAATATGTAACTTTGCACATAAATATGCATAGATAATTCTTAATTTAGGTGATCCAGCGACCTTCCGAACTCAGCAAGAGCTGCACCACATGTAATTAAGGCCTCTATCACATGTCGCGTTTGTTAGTGT
This sequence comes from Salvia miltiorrhiza, assembly GCF_028751815.1. Classification (NCBI taxonomy): domain Eukaryota; kingdom Viridiplantae; phylum Streptophyta; class Magnoliopsida; order Lamiales; family Lamiaceae; genus Salvia; species Salvia miltiorrhiza. Next base: position 122,749 of record NW_026651554.1, read on the forward strand.
GTCACATAAACAAAATGTGTGGTCTAAATTTAGATCTATGTACTACTTAAGAAAAGGGTTCTACTAGATCCCAACGCCATATATAAGGAATGGATAGAATGAGAATATACCTTAGATCAACAAGATCTACGGTTGATTCATCACTTTGTTCAATGAATTCATGGTCCTGAGTTCGAATCTCATAGATAGCGATTTTTTTTCCGCAATTCATACATTTACAAAGCAATTTCATACGTCTACATAAAATTCATACATTTACATACGATTTATCTAAGATTAAATCTCAACCATTGAATTATGGATAGATCAATGGTGTAGATATATTTTATAGGAGGAGAAGGCTAAAATAAAAACACTTCTTAAAATATAAGTTATGAACCATTTTCATCCCTTAGATCTGCAAGATCTATGGTTAATTCATCACCTTGTTGGATGAATTCATGATCCTGAGTTCGAATCTCATAGGTAGCGAAATTTTTATATTTCGTAATTTATATATTTACACAATAAATTCATACGTGTTGTACATAGAATTTATACATTTTAGTTAGTTTGTATTTTATATGTTAAGATGAGTTTACAGGCTATAAACTCATCTTAAATTTCAACAGTAAATTTTACATGTTGACATTATTTTGAATTTTTTTTTATGTTTATTCTAAATGGAGGTTAATACTAATTAGGACATGATGATGTTAAGTAAATACAACTAATTAATGTATGTCCATATCATAAACATTTCAAAGTTTAAATTATATTATCTCTCAGGTAACACTAATTTGTATTAAATTTAGGGGCATTTACTTTGCATGAATGATAAGATGCATGATTAAGTATTTTTATCCTCAAGAATAGGATATCTCTAATTCAATCTTTTTAATGGAATAATAATCAAGCTAAATGATGAAATAATCAGTGGCCTTAAGATATCCCAAAGTTTCAATTCATCAAAGCAAACAAATTAATTGTTAGTCTTATTATTTTTATCTATCAAGGTCAATCCTTCAAAATAAACGCCTGACAAACATGGTTTTCGTACCTCAATTCCACATGATTTGTTGTCATTTCCCTTCATATTTTGCTTGCCAATGCGTGTTTGTACCATAATGTTGAGTTTTATGAAGATTTGATGTCTTGGTGTAGTTTTGGAGTAATTTCAGGAAAAATCAAGGATTAATTGGAGGATTTTGAAGATATTATATTGAAGTACGTCTCGAGAGGAATCCGTGAGCGCAAACGGCGATCAAATCCGAGTCCGGACGAGGGAGAACGGAGCAAAACGAGCGGACTGCGCATAACGCCCAGTAGCCCGCGGTCACCACCCGCGGCCGCGGGGTGGGACCGCGGGTCAGCTGCCCCCGACTCAGGAGACACCCGCGGTCACCACCCGCGGCCGCGGGGCGGGACCGCGGGTCCCCTGAGCATCCCCCACGTTTGAAGGCCGCGGACGCGGGCCGTGACCGCGGGAAAAGGGCGGGGCTCCCCCAAATGGACCCCAAACGCGATTTTAGCCTCAAAACTCCATTTTTCTCTTCCTTTCCCCATTCATTCACCACACACCCACTTCATCTTCCCCAACACTCCATTTCCAAACCCTAGCCTCTATTCTCTACCATTTTTTCTCTCTTCCACACACAAGAACAACACCAAAATCAAAGAAAGAAGGGGAAGACTTGGAAAGGAGCTCATCAAGACTACATGATTGAAGATCAAGATTATAGGATTTGTCTATGAATCTCTATCTCTCTATATCTTTATTTATGTTTTCTTATGACTTGAGATTTGCTTTTATTATGAATATGCTTGGCTAAAATCTCTTATCTTAGGGATTAGATTAGATGGATTTGTAATGGATTGATTTCTTTGTTCTATATATATCTTGATTGTGCTTATTGTTATCTTTTCAAGTCCTAGATTTATCTCTTGTATGATTGGTTGGCCACCTTTTGTGCATTTCTAATTTGTGATTTGAATCGGGAGAGGATAATTACAATAGATTAGGAGTTTGATACATATCATCTCAATAAACCGGGAGGTTGAGAGTTGGGTGAGGGCTTGTTGATCTTTTGTGCTCTTGGGAGTTATAGGTTAGAAATTGACCGGGGACGGCAATTATGACCCATAATCTACTGTTTTAGTCGTCCGGGAGGGGGCTAAAACTAGTGGGGAGATCGCCCTAGATAAGTAGGCCATATCAAGATTAATATTGCTTTAGATTGAAGTTCATTACGATCCATCGAAATTTAGTCCCTAGGATAACTTTCATTCGAGTCATTCCCCAATTTATTAACTAAGTTTATCTTGTCGTTATTTTATTTACTTGCTTTATTTAACTTTGTTTTAGTTCTCAATATCTCTTCATCTTTGGTTTGTCTAAATAGATTGAAAATAACTTATTAATAATATTTAGAAGTTTAAATTCACCAATCCTTGTGGAATACGACCTTGCTTCCCTTATATTGCAACTACACCGTATACTTGCGGCGTGGTGAAAATATTAGCGAACAAGTTTTTGGCGCCGTTGCCGGGGATTGGTTGAATTTTTACTTTTGATATTGTGAAAAGTTGTTTTTATCTAATTTAGATATTGTTTTTATGTTTGTTTATTTATATGTTTATTTATTTTTGTTAGAGAAAATTGCTCCACAACCGTAAAAGCGGCACCAAAAATGGATGATGGAAGGAATGAGTTGGTTGAGCAACTCCAACTACAATTGGCGTTGATGCAACTTAAGTTGCGTGTTTTGGAAGCCAAAAGAAATTGTAGGCAACCAATGATCCAAAAAGCCTTCCAACCAACACCTTCCTATGGTGAGTATTATGACATGGGGTGCAATGCCATGGAGTGGCAATCACCATTGGAGTATGAGGACCATTTCAATAGTTGGAATTATGAAAATTCTTATTCCACTCAAGAAGGCTTCCAAGGGGGAAATCGATACTATCAAGAGGAGAAATCGAATTCGAAAGATGATCTCCTACAATGCTTCTTAACTACACAAGCTTGGATAGAAAAAAGTCTAGCAAAATCGGAGGTTATGCTAGATGAGCAAAGGAGGTCTTTGGCTACCACTATGGAAAATCAAAAGCGAATTGATGATTTGTGCATGGCCATTAGCCTACGGAATGGAACCTTGTATGAGGAACCAATGCCGATGCTAAGTGAAGAGCCTCAAGAAGTTGAAGAAGAGTATAAAGAAGATGAGGATCAATTCTCCAAACCCCTTGAAGTCGAGAGCCCAACTTTTCCAACGCAACCTCTACAATTCCAAAAAGATGAAGATTTCACAAGTTTTAAAGAATGCAAAGTCAAAAATTTTGTCGATCCTTACCTCGCCACAGGCGATTCTATGAAGGCTTGCTTCTTTCACTTTTATTTATCTTCATCTTTTGATTTTCACTTTGATTTGTCTAATAAGGAATTGTTTGAGTGTGGTGGTACTCTAGATGGTGAACGAGATTACCATGACGCCCGGGATGTCTCAAGAATTGCAAAGCCACCATATTTTTGGGTCGCGGTGGATGGAGCATGCAAATTTGATGAGAAATGGCCACCACCTAAGCCTCCACCTCGTTTGTGAGTACGAGACAAGTAACCATTTTCTCCTTCATCCAAACTTATTTCTCCTTTGTGTGAAATAAGTTTGGGGGGGAGGGTGAAGATGGGTTACTTATCTCGTTTATCCGTTGTTTATTTATTTAGTTAGTTTAGTTTTCGAATAATGAGATTTTGTCTCTGTTTTTGAGCTTTTCCTTGTCTTTTGTTTTTGAGCTTGATTGTTGAAAAACATGAGTTGGATGAAATGTGTGTTGGGCTTATGATATGAATGTTGCTTTTGAAAAGAAATTGTGTGTATCACTTGTGGATTATGCATGAAAAGTTTGAACTTGTGACAAGTGAGTTAAATGTTTTGCCTCCAAGAACTTGATAATGAGCTTGTAAGATTTGAGCCATTGATTGTCATATTATCACAATCTCATTTTGTTCTTGAGTGTAAATCGATTGAGCATGTATGTTGGTCTCTAGAACTTGCCATGAGTCCTCTCTTGAAAATAAAAGTAGATGTGTTGTTAATATTGAAGTGATTTAAGGCCATCTTTGTTAGCCACTTGACCCCAATTGTGCCAAATTCTCATATGATCCTAGTTTACCCCTTTTGTGCCTTGTAGCCTTTCTTTGAATGAACCAATGATAAAGGGGTAGAACTTAGAGTGTTAGTGGTTGCTTTGATGAAGAAAAAAGTTTGGGAAATGATTGAAATTGCTTATCAAGCTTTGATTGTGTGAAAATCACTAATCCCCTATGAGCTCAAAAAGAAAAAGAAATGAAAATGAATGTGAATAAAAGAGCATAAAGGGGAGTGATTTGCCTTTTGAAGCATAGCCATGATAGATATCAATAAGGATGAAAAGATGAAATGTAGGGATTTTGGTTTTTGATTGATAAGAGAAATGGTGAAGTTGATTTGTTCATTGTGATTGATGGATTGTGGGATGAGTCACTTTGCCTAAAAAACTACTCACCTTACCAAAGAGCCCTCATTACAACCCAATGAAAGCCCTTTTTGATCTCTATTTATAACACATTGAAGCATAGAGAGTTAGGACAAATGGCAAGCCTATGGTAGATTGCATGCATTGTTTCGAATTGAGTGTAAACACGTCCATTCTAAACACTTGAGAGTCGAGTGCATCATTGAAACATTCACCTTGTGAGGATTCAAGCTTGGAGGCTATAATGTTGAACTTACTATCACTTGTGACTTCTTGAAATGCATATCTACTTGTGATACACTAGTGAAATATTTTGAAAAAATTGAAGCCCTTGAAATGACACCAATTCATTCTCACATGTTTGTTATCTTTTATTTCTCTTCTCTTTGTTGTTTGGGGACAAACAACGCTTTAAGTTTGGGGGGGTTGACAAACATGGTTTTCGTACCTCAATTCCACATGATTTGTTGTCATTTCCCTTCATATTTTGCTTGCCAATGCGTGTTTGTACCATAATGTTGAGTTTTATGAAGATTTGATGTCTTAGTGTAGTTTTGGAGTAATTTCAGGAAAAATCAAGGATTAATTGGAGGATTTTGAAGATATTATATTGAAGTACGTCTCGAGAGGAATCCGTGAGCGCAAACGGCGATCAAATCCGAGTCCGGACGAGGGAGAACGGAGCAAAACGAGCGGACTGCGCATAACGCCCAGTAGCCCGCGGTCACCACCCGCGGCCGCGGGGTGGGACCGCGGGTCAGCTGCCCCCGACTCAGGAGACACCCGCGGTCACCACCCGCGGCCGCGGGGCGGGACCGCGGGTCCCCTGAGCATCCCCCACGTTTGAAGGCCGCGGACGCGGGCCGTGACCGCGGGAAAAGGGCGGGGCTCCCCCAAATGGACCCCAAACGCGATTTTAGCCTCAAAACTCCATTTTTCTCTTCCTTTCCCCATTCATTCACCACACACCCACTTCATCTTCCCCAACACTCCATTTCCAAACCCTAGCCTCTATTCTCTACCATTTTTTCTCTCTTCCACACACAAGAACAACACCAAAATCAAAGAAAGAAGGGGAAGACTTGGAAAGGAGCTCATCAAGACTACATGATTGAAGATCAAGATTATAGGATTTGTCTATGAATCTCTATCTCTCTATATCTTTATTTATGTTTTCTTATGACTTGAGATTTGCTTTTATTATGAATATGCTTGGCTAAAATCTCTTATCTTAGGGATTAGATTAGATGGATTTGTAATGGATTGATTTCTTTGTTCTATATATATCTTGATTGTGCTTATTGTTATCTTTTCAAGTCCTAGATTTATCTCTTGTATGATTGGTTGGCCACCTTTTGTGCATTTCTAATTTGTGATTTGAATCGGGAGAGGATAATTACAATAGATTAGGAGTTTGATACATATCATCTCAATAAACCGGGAGGTTGAGAGTTGGGTGAGGGCTTGTTGATCTTTTGTGCTCTTGGGAGTTATAGGTTAGAAATTGACCGGGGACGGCAATTATGACCCATAATCTACTGTTTTAGTCGTCCGGGAGGGGGCTAAAACTAGTGGGGAGATCGCCCTAGATAAGTAGGCCATATCAAGATTAATATTGCTTTAGATTGAAGTTCATTACGATCCATCGAAATTTAGTCCCTAGGATAACTTTCATTCGAGTCATTCCCCAATTTATTAACTAAGTTTATCTTGTCGTTATTTTATTTACTTGCTTTATTTAGCTTTGTTTTAGTTCTCAATATCTCTTCATCTTTGGTTTGTCTAAATAGATTGAAAATAACTTATTAATAATATTTAGAAGTTTAAATTCACCAATCCTTGTGGAATACGACCTTGCTTCCCTTATATTGCAACTACACCGTATACTTGCGGCGTGGTGAAAATATTAGCGAACAACGCCCCCTTAAAGAATTGATTGCAGTAAATTACTACATCCGTCCCAACTTTTAGTATATATCCATATTTTTGTCACATTTTTTTTATCCATTTCAATTTTTAGTAAAAGTAGGAGGAACCCTTAGCCCACTTTAATTAATTATTATAACACTCACATTATATATATATAAAAAAAAAACTTTTATTTCGTTCACAATACACTCAACCACTTTATTAAAACTCGTCTCTAGCTCAATTGAATAATAAAAGTTGGGACGGAGGGAGTACGATAAAAAAGAAATTACAAATTGTGTGAATAATAAGAACCTAATTAGTAATTACAATATTACAAACTGTGTGAATAATAAGAACCTAATTACAATCAATTAGTTGCATTTAGATCTATAAGCACTATATTTCGAATGTTGATCACGGAATATGTGAAATTATTCTTCTTAAATCACAAATCTTACTTAATCAGTTGAGTGACGTTGTTAATAAGAATAATTCAAAGCGTGAAAGATTTTTTCCATTAATTAAAGTCAAACATCGATTCTGGATTAATATAAAAGCCTTGCTTTAAACTTTACAGCTACAAATATGATAAAACCATACATAAGTACATAACTATCATACTACTTTTAATCTTTTATACTTCTTATCATGATTAATAAAAATAGTAAGTATTAAGGGAGTGAGAAAAAGCTTAATAAGAAAGAGAAAGTGAATCACCTAATCAAAGTACAGTAAAACCTCCATAAAGGATTAAAAAAAATACTCTATTTAATTAGGAATAAAAAATCATGATCCCAACTTGAGACCAGTTATAAATAGGAATAAATTCTACATTATCATAATTCATATTTTTTTTTTTTTTTGAGGAATCCCCGATGATTTTGTAATCTTCTTGGTACTACTGGTGCCTTTTCGTTCTATAATATTTACTTTTCTTATCAAAAAAAAAAAATAATTCATATTTTTTTCAAGTCCCGCCTTAAAGAAATACACCTCCATTTTTAGAAATACATAATTATAAATATATGTATACGTGTGTGTGTGTGTTCTCGACTTCTCCTTACAGTAAAAATACTCTAAGGTTGCATGTGACAATGAATTAAGAAAAAAAATGTATTTTTATCAATCGATTCATCTAATGTTAGGTTAGTACGTAAAATATGTAACTCACTTAAAATGCATAAATTTTCTTGTGATTGTAATGCCCTTAAACCTAATAGTCATATTCTTTCTCTCGAATGAGTTATTTCGTAAAAGTATTTGAACACTAAACTAAATTATTAATTTATTATTTTTCCCTTATATATTCATATTTACTCAAATATAGCTTTATAACTGGCCAAAATGCGGCTCCATAACTTTATTGTTAATTAACTTTATAATAATAAATGCAGTTTTTATCAATTGGACCACAAGACTGTTCGTTTGAATAATTAATGTCATCATGGAAGATTTTAATTGTTTAATTAATGTGTTGGATTATATAATGTCGTAGCATTAAATTGTACGACTACAAAACTGTCAATGAGGAGCCCATCTTAATGTCAATTCATGATGAATTCCAAGTAAGACAAAAGAAATATTAGTACTATATTAAGACTATGGATTAGAGTTTGACTTTGAAAATGAAGACCCTTCCTCCTTTAATAACTTAACTCCTAATGTTTATCGATCTGCAATTTCTCATGTAATGTGAGTTCTAGAAATCAAACCATATCACCTATTATCCATTCTCTAGTCTAAAATAATAGGAGTGTATGCTACGCATCATTGGTGAACTCTTATGTCAAATATGAGCATAAGTAATTACTTACCAAAATAAGTAATTAAGATTTTCAACACAAAAATACGTAATACTATCATTTGTGAAACGCTATATTTCATACTCCCTCCTTCATCCTGATGAATATATTATTTCCTCCGTTTATAAAAAAAAGGGCAAATTGCATGAAAATACCTCACTTTATACCAAATTCTGGTTTTTTGACAAACTTTTTAATTGTAGCAAAAAATTGAACGACCTTTCAATTTATTGCAATTGGCATCCCCGGTGTTTTTCCGGCCAAACGTGGCAGCCGGAATGCCAACGTGGCATCAGAAATGCCAAATCACACCCACCCTCCCCTCCCACGTCACCCTCTCTCTCACGTCACCCTCTCTCTCACTCCACCTTGTTTCTCCTTCACGGGGCAGCAAACCCTCACCCTCCTTCATCGACCTCCGCCGCCATCCTTCTTCTCCCACGATTTCCGCCGCCTTGCGCCCCTTCAAACCTTCATCCTCCTTCATCAACCTCCGCCACTTTTCCCATGATTTTCGCGCCCCTGCAAATCCTCATATTCATTCTCCTTCACCAACCTCCGCCGCCCCTCCCTCTTCCCCCACGATTTCCACCACCTCGTGCCCTTGTAAACCCTCCCTATTTCCGTCGCCCTCCCAATTCCCTCCCCCACTAGCAGTCCTCAAATTTCAGATATCAAATTTCAGTGACAATAATTCTCCCATCGTCTCTCCCGCTCCCTCCTTTTCTCAAATCGCCGGTCGTCGTTCTTCCGAGAACGAAACAGGTAGTGGCGCCCAAATGGAAACCAGAGCCGCTGCCTGAGAAAAGGGGGTGAGCTCTAATTCGCTCGCTCGCCGCTCTTCGGCATGAGAAAACATCGGCCCTCAAGCCGTCGGACCCGAGAATTTGGGCGGTGGAAAACGGGGAGTTGGAGATGGTGATGTGGGAAGACCCGAGAATCTGGGCGGATCTGGCGGAGGAAAGGGAGGCCGCAACGGAGTGAGAGATGAGAGAGAGAGTGGCAGCCGATTTGAGCCAACACCATCGGCTTCGGAGGGGTGGAGGAGGGGGGGTTCACCGGCTGGAGAAGATGCGGCGGCGTCGGGGTGGAGGAGAGGGAGGGGTCTGCGCAGGGGGAAGAGGATCGACGTTTTCCGGGGGAAAAGAGAGAGAGCCGATAGGGAGAGGGGGAAGGGGGATGGAGGAAGAGAGTGACGTGGGAGAGAGGGTGACGTGGGAGGGGAGGGTGGTTGTGATTTGGCATTTCTGATGCCACGTTGGCATTCCGGCTGCCACGTTTGGCCGGAAAAACACCGGGGATGCCAATTGCAATAAATTGAAAGGTCGTTCAATTTTTTGCTACAATTAAAAAGTTTGTCAAAAAACCGGAATTTGATATAAAGTGAGGTATTTTCATACAATTTGCCCTAAAAAAATGGACACATTTTTTTAGCACAAATTCAATAAGATGAATGGTGATTTTTATATAATGAAGAAATAGTCCAACCATTGTGTAAAGTGAGTGGTTGAGATTGAATTAAGAGCGACTTTTTTTTTATATAAATCAGAGATATTTGCAAGGATAAAATATATGAATCATTTACTAAAAGGGAAAATGTCCCACTTTTCGTGAATGGAGGGGGTACGTGGTGGACGACACATGTTTTAAGAAATGTTTGGTAAATACTATGTTGGGTGAATAAATGAACCCACTAAAAAGTGTGATGTTTTCAAGAGATAAAAATATAAAGAGTTGTGTGGAGTCATGTCCCAAAATAGATGTGATATTTTTAAGAAACGAGCGAGAAAAAAAAAGTGATATATTTTTTTAGGAATAGATGTGATATATTTTTAAGGAACAAACAAAAATAAAAAAAGTGATATATTTTTAAGGACGAAGAGAGTATAAAAAAATATTACTCCAACATCTAAAAGTATCATTATTTTCTTCAAAACTTATCACAAATTTTCATTATTTTCTTCAAAACTTATCACAAATTTTCTTCCATCTGACGTGGATTTTTGCAGCGATATATACTTGCACCGCAATTATTGAGCAATGGTAATGCATATTGCTTTTTTGACCCTCTCCCAAACCCAAAATGGCATTTGTAATCCCTTCGAAAACAAAAATAGAGACAATCTAAAAAAAATAAGAATTGCCAGGGATTTTTTTTAAAAAAATTAAAATTACAAGAAGTATTTAAATATAATTAAATAATCAATTTGCACGCAGGCGCAAAGAAAAAATAAAACTACATTGCACGCAGGTGGGATTGAACCCAAGACCTCTTATAAATAAGAGTCTTTAAAAAGAAATAGAGATAATTGATTGGTCATTTTTCTAGTTCTACCGTTGTGGAATTTCAAAAGAATTCTCTAATATTTGTGTGCGAATGCGTCTATTCCATAATAAATATGGTGATACTTATTTTTCGCAAGTTGCTAATCTTTTACTCCATATTTTCTTTTCTGCATTAGTTAATTATAAGCTGTCATCTTGTTTATCACTCGCATATGCAATATATTATAGTATATGCAAAGGTGAAGAATACCGATATGTCGTAAGCTGGCAATTATAGTTGAGAACTTTAAAATCTTGTTGGAAGATTGGGTATTTATATTTGAGTTTGGTAAAATACCAAGGAAATACTATAATGGAACCTTTTATGCTTCCAATTTACGTAATCCTAGGTAATTAGTGCATTCTCGTGTACGAGTTGGTGCCTTGGTGGAGAAAATATTATAATAAAAATCTTACTGGGTAGAATTAGAAATGTTCAACATTGATAAAACTTCCAAAAAAAGTAAAAAAATATGGGTTAATTGCATGAAAATACACGAACTTTAGTCGCAATTTCATTTTGCACATGACTTTTGAAACTTACATTTTTCATCATGAACTTTACATTTGTTCCAAATTTTCCTTAAAATTGAGCTCCGGCCATTTTGATGCTGAGGTGGCGCCTATATGGCAGCCGGAAGTGTGCCATTTAAACAACCGGAAACTTGTAGGAAAAACGACGTCGTTTTTTAAAAGCTTAAAAAAAATAATAATAACCACCTCCACCATAGCCGCTACTAGGGATGTCAATCGGGCCAACCCACTCGATTTCGGGTCAGCCCATTCGGTTTCGGGTTATTTTCGGTTCGGGCTAGTCGGTTTTTTTATTTTTCGGGCTAAAATTTTTCGACCCTAACCCTAACCCACTCGGTTTCGGGCTAGCCCGTTCGGGCCTGCAAGTTTTACGATTTTTTTATATGTTTAATTTTTGTATAGATAATCATATTCTTGTAATAAAAATATGTCGTATTTTTTAAATCAAAATATTTCACTTTATTTTAGATACAGTGTTATTTTAACATAAGTTTACATAATATCTAACATTAATTTCGTTTCTAATAAAAATTGTATATAGATTTAACATAAATGGCTATCTTTCTTTGACTTAATTTATATCATAGATGTTTGTTATTAACCGTTAAAAAAATCAAAACATATTCTACAAGCTTCAACATGTTATTATCGAATTAAAAAGTAAAGTATTAAAGTTTAAAAATCAATTATTAAGAATATGTTCGGTTAATCGGGCCAACCCACTCGGTTTTCGGGCCAACCCTATCGGGCTCGGGCTATTTTCGGTTCGGGCCATTCGGGCTAATTTTTTTTCGGGCTAAAAATTTTCAGCTCTAACCCACCTTTTTTATCGGTCTATTCGGGTCGACCCGTCGGTTTCGGGCTTTTTTGACATCCCTAGCCGCTACCACCACCTCCACCCTAGCCGCCTCCACCATAGCGACCACCACTGCCTCCTGTTTGTGGCCTATCATTTGCATAGTTAACCTTCACTGTACGACCATGAAGTTCCTGAAGGTAATTTCAAAAGAAGTAGTAACTGTCAGTAGTTAGATTAAGAAACTACAAGAACACATCTATTAGAAACTAGAAGAATCAGAGCAGTGCAAACAAAACCTACTGATCCAGAGCCTGGATGTCAGCTGATGCCTCCTCGGCAGAAGTAAATGTAACAAACCCAAATCCTCTGGATCTAGGGTTTTTGGGAGAGAGAGCTGTGAGATTGAGGGAGCTAGGGTTTTCAATCATCAATGCCGTCAAGAACAATCACCCCAATCAAATTGGAATTTTGGGAGAGACAGCTGTGAGATTGAGGGAGCTAGGGTTTTCAATTTGGGTATTTTGTTGGGTAGATGGTCATAATAGAGAGAGAGAGAGAGAGAGAGAGAGAGGATGGCGCCGGGCTGGAGAAGTGGCGACGCCGGTGACCGGCGTTGTATGTGCAGCGGCGGTCCGCGACCGTGCGCGGCGATGGAGAGAAGTAGAGAGAGAGTCTGGCGAAGGGAGAAAAGAGAGAGAGAGAGAGAGAGAGAGAGAGAGAGAGAGAGAGAAGTGGATAGGCAGAGAGAGAGTATTAAAACGATGTAGTTTTTGTGCCACATCGCTTTAATTAATGACGTGGTACATACGCGTGGCAAGTTTAAAGACACGTCAGCTTTCCGATGGCCGGAGCTCAATTTTAAGGAAAATTTGGAACAAATGTAAAGTTCATGATTAAAAATGGAAGTTTCAAAAGTCATGTGCAAAATGAAATTGCGACTAAAGTTCGTGTATTTTCATGCAATTAACCCAAAAAACAATATCTCATCATACAATTATACTTTTTTTTTTATCGGACAAAGTCATGTTAGATGTTAGTAGTTAGTTCTCCATCCACTCCAAGAACCACCTTATCTCTCCCATTCACCAAATCCACCTTATATCTCCAATCTCCAATTCGCTCCCAAGAGGGATCGAACCCGGGTCACTTCACTTAAGTGAGGACCTGGTGGCCAGTGGGCTAAGCCCCCTGGTTATCATACAATTATACTAATTATGATGCAGACAACGTTTAGTTCAAAGAAATTAATCTTGATTTTTAGGTAGGAGTCCAGGATGCTTATTATGTTAGAAGATTGATGCTATTATTATGGCTGGACCATCTAAAAAATCATAGGGCAAACCTTTTTACAAATTGTAAAAACAAACCAATAGTAAGACCAAAAATGGTGTTCCAAATCTGAGTTGGAAGAACAAGAGAGAGAGAGGATGAGGAAACAGAAGAGCCACTAATTTACGGTGGACTGCCCTCAATTTACCAATGTGTCGACAAAATTCTCAGCCTAGTTTCTGCATTTCAGCAGATGTCTACAACATAGAAGTACAAATTTACGGCCAGGATCAACAAGAATAGCAGCATATCTTAAGCTTTTTGCACCATTCACTGTAAAATATTAAAGAGCAAATATAACATCTCAGAAATGATTGAATGGGATAAATTAGAGCCTAAAGAAATAAATGTCAAGCCACTTTACCTCGAGGAGGGGATATTGATTAATGGGAACACCAAACTGCTCGATGATTTCTTCGCTGATGCCATGCCATTTCTGTCACTCAGCCTTGGAGGACGAATGCTTTGTTCTGACTGGCGAAAAACTTCATACCATGTGCCAAGGCACACACGAGCAAGCATCTCACAATCCCTGAGTTTGTGATCACTAGTTTAACATAAGGTCAATCAGCACGATGGCACTAGATTTGCAATAGCTAAATGAAGTAATTCATATTGCAGGTGATGTAATGGTTTTTCTTCATAGGATATCATCATTTCATAGACAGACATATACATCTAGCTCAAGTATTAAGCATATTATCATCCCCGACTCAGAACTACAGACCATTAGTATGCTAGGCATATTTGATGTCAATGGTCATTTAACAAACAATTGTGCTCATGCAAAGAGCGATGTTTCCTTTAAGAAACTTTGTGTTGCATATAGGTGATTTAAAGTCAAATAAATGAATCACATGAGTAATCTGTAACAAACACAGGGGGTCAATATTATTCATATCATGTTGTTATGCATGAATTCTATTTAATATCAATATATATCACACACCTTTTAAAGCCACAGTGTTGGATGATAAGACAAAAATGTCAATGATTAAAATCACAGAGGAAGGGAATTCCCAGACCTACAAAATACAAATTTGGGTTAAACAAAACACAGAAATCTATACATTGAAATTGCAACAAAATTACTTTTGAAATAGAGAATTACAAATTGCCAAAACATGATCAATTTGAACTTGTACTTTTTTCCAAAAATCACCAACTTGGAAAATTTTACAATGTTTGGATAGTTCAGTGGGCAAGTTGTAACATCAAATATATATGTGTGAGAAAAAAAGTACAAATTGGGTTATTGTTCGGGGGAACTTGATCATTATCCTTCATTAGTAATGAAGGTCATATCAGGTAAATCGTAAATGTAGAAATAAGCTTAAAGGAATAATAACAGCAAGATACCATCATGGCCAAGAGAAAGATCTTGAAGTAACTTGAAACAACAACGACAAACAGCATTTGTTTCCACCTGCCAAGTAAAGAGGCATGCTACTTAATTCCTGCAACTTCTTTCTTGCAATAAGAAGACCAAAATAAAGACAAGAAATCAGGTAACATGGGACACTACTTAACTAACATAGTTATCCCGCTTGTTCAGAAGGTTGCATTCATATTTATACAGAGTATCATATACTTGTATAACTGTGGCCATATCAATAAAGAGTTAATGTAATATTTGCTGATATTGTGAAGAGTACCTAGCACGATGCAAATAATTAGACAAACTTTAGGAAGATATTTACAAAAATTACGAGCTAGGTAAATATTTACCCATGAAATCTAGTCGCCACACTGAGAAGCTTTCTTGTGCCACAGAACAACACACAAAGAAATATGAGGTTCCCAGACGTTGCACCAGTCAGCATCTGGGGAACACCCACCATCAAAATACAGAGTCAAGTCAAAATATGTCGCCAACGGTCAATTTAAAGCACAAAGTAACGTATACTATAACTTTCTAATTCAAACCTTTCCAAATTCCAGCAGAAATGATGTAAAACTCACAGGCATAGGATATTCCTTCTCATTTGTGCTCAAAACCCACATTTTGTCTAGAGCAGCTTAAGGCAACACATATACTCTTATGGCATTCAAACACACAAAGTCATCATTCAGAAACTCATAAAAATTTACAGCACTTAATCACAGGATACAGATATCCAACATACCATACACCAGAACCAATTTCCACAACAAGCTCTGCTGGAGGAAACAAAAATGCATTTAAAAATGATAAGTAAAATCCATTTGTATAACAGTGCATAAACACTTGCTCAATAAAATAACAATGTGAAGGGATTATATTATAGTACCTCAAAATTTACAGTCTCTTTACTGAACATATTGTAGAATACATGTCTATACGCTTTGGGCTTGTGCAGAATCAAATCAAGGATGAGAATCTGAACGTAAACACAATAAGAAAATGACACATGAAAACAAAATACATCGTATATTCAAATATTTGCATTATATACTCTTCTTTGATTCAATTACCATTACTTCACACTCGATGTACCCATCAGCAACGGCCTTGCAATTTCCCTAAAATTAATCCCGACGAATTATTGAATAACTGATAAGGTAAGAAAATAATAACGCAATTCGAATAAGCCAAAGAAAATGATGAATTACGCATTTCACAAGGCGAATATTTCCTGGAGAATACTGAATGTAGAGAGTTTTGACAGGGAACCCACACTGCACACATCGGAAGTCAGTAGTAGTACGCTCCGCTTCGCCAGTAGTATCACAGCTCGCCATTATTGGTTTCAGAGTAAACCCGGTTAAACTGCAACATGATCCAAGCGAACAATTCAGATAATTACTATTCAATAATTTCATTAATAGATCGAATCAAACAAGAATTCAGCACATTAATTTCCTTTACAAAACACTCGTCACTAGAATTATTTTTCCCAGTAATTCATGCGCAATGAAGAACTTGTTCGCAACTCGCAAAAATGGATTAGCATCAAACCTCGAAAGGCTGAATCCGTGAGATGTCGGGAGGCTGAGACAGAAGATGAATTAGAAGGCTGCCAGCACAAGCAAACCAGTTCCAGAAGAATTCACGGCGACGCAGGCGCGCCGGCGAGGCAGAGACGATGATTAGGGCCTGGGGTTTCCAATTTGGGAATTTGGAGTCCTGTTTTTCAATTGATTTAGTCAAGTGAAAGTCAACAATTTAGGGGTGTCGATCGATTCGGGTTCGGTCCCGAAATTGCCATATTTCGCTAACCATTCTCGAACCGTTTTAGGTATTAGTTACTCAATAACCATTTCGATTAATCGATTCGATTATTTGGACATCCGAAATATCCATTTAAAAATTAAAATTAAATGCAACGATTTTAATACAAGATAATTAAATGATTTTCAATATATAAACATTATGAAAACTCTAAAAATAATATCAATAAGTGTCTCCTAAAACATGAAAAGTATTTATATGGCTAAACTGATTTATACTTCAAAAATGAATTAAAATCGCCAAAACGATTTTAATACAAGATAATTAAATGAAATAACTTCCAATCAAACAATTAAATGCAACGATTTTAATACAAGATAATTAAATGATTTCAGAAGCTCGAATGATGAAGACGAGCAAGAATTCTAATGTTTCAAGCCTCTTCCCCAATCACCAGCAAGTGCGCCCCTATTTCCTCTATCTTCTAATCCTAAAAGATTTGACTCTGATCTTGTGGAGAAGAAGGATAAGAAGCACACAGCACACAATGCATACAAAAGCTACAAATTGGTGCAAAGTCGCATTTCCTCATAAATTTAATGAATCAGAGCGGGTGTATTAGTTCAAGACTTATGTAAATTTTTAATATCTCACACGGATTCTTCATGATTTAGAATGAATTTTTGGTCGGATTTTTAATGAATTACTAAGAATTTGTCGTGATTTTCTCGGAGTTGAAATCCACAAAGCCAGCGTCGTTGCAAGCACGCGAGCGTTGGAGAACCAGCGATCGCTGAGGCCCAGCGACCGCTAGTTAGTTAAAATTCCAATACCCAGCGATCACGGAACCTTTTGCTTAGTTTGTTTTGGCCTCTCGGTGCTGTATTTTTATATTTCCATTTTTTTCTTGTGCTGTCAATGTCTTTCCAATTGTTTGGAGAATCGTGTAGCACTGCCTTGCTTGGACAGTTGATGATTACAACATTTTTTTTTCGAGACATGCAGGCAATCGTGGTTGGTTGACTCAAACAGAATTGCTACTAAAATTAGGAGTGCGTCTGGTGCAATTGATCCACAAGAAATCCAGTGGAAAAGTAACCCGACGAAAAGTTACCCAAATTGCCATTATGTCATGGACAACAGTGATGTATATTGTTTTTGATGAAATATTTCTGAATTGACATGCTATTTCTCATGTAATATGTCTGTTCAAAATCATGCCTATAGCTGATTGAGTGCATCCTATATAATTTAGTCGCGTAAAAAAGTTCCCCACCGTGCATTATCATCCTAATGGACCAACAGTTTAACCGATTTTCATCATTGCAGGCCCCTCATGCGTGGCCGGGATTGCCTTCTTCATCCCTGATATCCGCGTGCGCTGGGATCCTGTCGGCGCTGGCTTCTTCGAGCCGCGGCCGCTGGATCCCAGTCGGCACTGGCATTTCATGATTTCCGAATTCTCGTGGTCCAAGCTTGGATTTGTTCATGCCTATTTTTTGAATGAAATCCATGGAAATCAGTCCAATGTTAAAATTCGTAGATTTTTAAATACACCCAGATTTTCATAGAGTTTTAAAAGTCTTGAACGAATACACCCAAATTTTTTATAGACTTTTAAAAGTCTTGAACGAATACACCCAGATTTTCATAGACTTTTAAAAGTATTGAACGAATACACCCAGATTTTAAAAGTATGTAGAAATCTATTAAAGATTCAGAAATAAATTAAAATCAAACTTGCCGGGCGGCGGACAGACAGCGAAGTGGCGCGGCATCGTGGCGGAGCTGCGTCGCGGCGTGGAGTGGACTGATTCAGATGTCGAAGGCCAAGGAGTCAGGGACGTTGCCGCGCTCGCGCAAGATGTACCGGACGTGCAGGAGAGCGGCGGCGGACAGAGGGCGGCCAATGGAGGCGGCGAACGGCGTCGGACGATCGGAGAGGGGAAGGAGACCGGGATTTGGGAAGAGGGAAACGGAATGGGTCTATGAACTGACGGCTGTTGAGGTGTAGGGTAACAGGGTTAATTTTTAATTTCTACCAATTAATGATTTCTACCACATTTCAATACAACACGTAAGGAAGTATGAACACATGGGATATATCACTTCAACTGTGCACAGGAACATAAACTTGGCATATTGCTATATGCTCACATCATAATCTCATTCATAAATCATAGCGTATGTAAACACGTTGGACATAAAATAACTTTCTCAATAAATAACTTAAAACATTTTCTTGTGGAATTTAAACTTGAAATAAAGGATTTTTCTTTATTTTTACCCACCTCAAATCCTTGGTAGTAAACTTGACTAATGCTTAACTCGGGGATAGAGATCCTAATTGCGCCGCACCTAGTCACATAAATACGATTACTTTAATATAGGTCTTACTAAAACTTTAACTAAAATTCTATAGAACAATCAAACTAATATAATTACTTCAATATCTTTGAGCAAAACTAATACAGTAACTAACCATTACTCTAATCAGAATAGTTATGAAATTAAACCAATTCTGAAACAATAAATCTAACGTACTGAGTTCTTAAAAAGAACCATGAAGTCTGCTATGTAGTAAATTAAAAGAATTAGAACTTGTTAACAAATACAACTTTTAATCATTTTTTTTAATAACGATAATGAAAATTATAAAGTAAAATAAAACATAAAAATAAAGGAAACACTTCTCCATCCTAACTCTACAACCAGACGGCACATATATGCTCCACTAACAAAACAACTATAGCAGTATGAGTTCAAAACAAGATATTCATAAATCTCTATTTTCCTTATATATTAATATATCTAACAATTGCTTCAAACTTGTGTATTATAAACTCTATCCATATATAATATAATCTGACTTCGACTTCATCAAAATCCAAAATAACTTAAAGTCATTTAATTGATCAAATTCGCAGGCTATCACGTGAAAGAGAAATAAATTATAATGACTATTAACTATAATTTAATAAAAAATATTATAAATTCAAAACAATTAGTTTTAAATTAAAATTATCGCCAAAAGAAATTTTCCCAGTTTATTGAAATCAGGACTAATTGTGAGACATTTTAGAAAATATAAACTAGTAATAGGTAGTCTCAAAAGGAATAAATTCAACCAACCCAAAAATATTTATTTCAGTTTACAAACTTTTACTTTCGTAAAGACAAACAATACCAATATTAAGCAAGTAATTTCTCTCCTGAAAATTTAGAAGTACTTGAAAAATCATAAGAATTCAACTTCATCAGGAGACTAATTCGAATCATACTGAATTTGGGATTAACTCATGAATGTTAAGAGGGTTAGAATCAATCTTACAAGAATTCTTGATTTCCTGGCAGCAACTAAAACTTGAATACTTGAAGAACTTAAGCACAGAGAATTTTGAGAGCTTTTGAATGGTTGTGAAAAGAAAAGAAGATGTCAGAATATAAAGTTGGAGAATGAGGATTTTTAGACGATCAGTTTGTGAAACCGTTTGTGCAAGTTTTCAGAAAATGAGAGGGAGTCGGAACGGTTTTCACACGTTCATAGCGATAGGAACGTTTTCTTTAATAGAATTATCGGAACTGTCTACGGAAATACTGATGTTCTGATATATTATAAGATAAAATTAAAGTAGGTCATATACCTAGCCTGCTAACACAAACTAAAGCCCAATATTTTATATACAGCAAATTAATACATCCTAAGGCCCAAATAAAAATAATACAGAAATATTTATTATCAACTCAATAATAAAAATCCGATCTAGGCGCAATTTCGAACTTCCTGAAATCCCCTACACATAAAATCAAGAATAAAATATAAAGAGACTATTTTCTCGAATTTTAATAAATCATAAAATCATAAATAATAATAATAATAATAATAATAATAATAATAATAATAATAATAATAATAATAATAATAATAATAATAATAATAATAATAATAAAATGTGGGATGTTACACCCTAGGTAAGGGTAATGGTTAATCAAATATCTAAACCAAACACTAACTAATGGATTCACTTAAGTGAATCCCTTTCCAAGCCCTAAAAAAGCCCAACCAAACATAGGAACAGAACAAGATGAATGGAACAACAAAAAAAAATGTGTGGGATCATATTGTTTGTAGTGTAAAATCATTATCAAATATAGAAACAGAACAAGATCAATGGAACAACCAAAAAAGAAAACAGAACAAGATTATTGAGACGAAGGGAGTGCTATAATAATACTATAAATTTTATTTTTTAAAATAAATTCAAAATATGTCTAAAATATCGGGTATCATAATCCGACTCGCTCTGAGTCGAGTATCAAGTACCCTAATTATCCTATTTAGACAAGAAAACTAGCAAATCGTTAAACAATATTCCATAGAAAAAAATCAAGACAAATTGAATTTTTTTTTCAACTTTGTTTGACAAGAAGAGAGATACTCCCTAGAGCATTTGCCATATGAAAAATGCCATATTGTTGTTGAGTCCGTTGACCTGAACACCCGATGTAGCTTCAATTAAAAATTTAATAATGACTATGGAAGCTATGAGAACTTTCGCCTTTGTTGTCGGCGCTTCCGCTGCAGCCGTTATTATCGTTGTCGTTGCCATAGGGAGTGGAATTGTTGTCGCTGGTGTTGCCATAGGGAGTGGATGAACAGTTAAAAGTGAGTAGATAAGCAAGTAAAAAAGGTAGAGAGATAGGAGGAATAACAACTTAAATGCAAGAAACAAGTACTATAATTTTGAGGAAACCAACACCTTATATTAGTGATGTCCACCGGTCGAAAATCGTCGGTTCCGAGCCTGAATCGGCAGTTCACAGTTCACTAGGAAGGTGAACCGTAACCGGCATGTGAAGAGGTAGAGAAGGACTGGTTTTGGGCCTTGAACTGACAGTTTTCGGCCGGACCGACAACCGTCGATTCAAGTGCCGAACCGCCGTTCTTTTTTTTTTGGGGGGGGGGGAGGGTTCCTATGTATTGTGTATATTTTTCTTATAAAGTTATACTCCCTCCGTCCCAAACGAAATGTCACATTTCTTTTCGGCACGGAGATTAAGAAATGTGTATAAAGTAGATAAAGTGGGTTGGTGAAAATTATTTAAATATTAAGTATAGAGAGAGAGTGTATTGCCAAAAAAGGAAACATGACATTTCGTTTGGGACAGCCCAAAAAGGAAAACAGGACATTTCGTTTGGGACGGAGGGAATATTATTTAATACATTACATGTAACAAAATTATTGAAAAAATAATAAGTGAAATAAAATTATAACATATTTACATCGAAAATGTGATAAAATTAGCATTCTTATTAAATTCAAAGTAAAAAAAAAATTACAATTTATATGTACAAATAAATTACAATCTTCAAATTATAAAATTAAACAAGTAAATTAGGCTTACTAAATAACTTTACTAGTACTACACTAATAACTACTTTTAAATTTGAATATAAAAAAATAAAATTTATAAAACTAAAAATCATCGGTTTTGGTTTCGGTTCCAAATTTTCGGGCCCAAAATCGAACTTGGTGTTTCACGATTTCGATTCCAGTTTGAATTCATGGTCAATGGTTCTGCGATTGAATCGTTGACCGCGGGCCGATTCATTTGGTTTCGATTAGCCCTAGACGTCACTAACGTCAAATGTTAAGCATTAAGTATCGAGAGCCGAGCATCGAGGGTCAAGTATTGCAAAACTCTCTGTGTGTGTGTGAGAGAGAGAGCTATAAATGTTTTAGTTTATTTAAATTATATTTTTATTCAGAGTATAAATGTCATAAATAGGTATGACTTATATACTTTAATTTGTGTGCGTAAAGCTCATATAATCTAATTTTACTTGATTCATATTTCATTAAAAAAATTAAATTATTATTAAGATTTAAAATATTCAATCATATATTTTATCAGTTATATATGTAAAATAAAGGTCTCCTTATGGTTAATACTACGTACGTTCAAAGTGGAAGATAAAAATAATAGAACGAATAATCGAACATAGAGTCTGTTTCATATTTGCTTTAAGCCTTCAACTCTGCACCTTTATTTTTTTCATTTAGGGTGCGTTCTCTTTGATTGTAAATTTATCATAGGAAAATGAGGGTTAAACGAAATTTTACCCTTTGAATCATTTCTTTCTTTTCCCTCATTTTCTACTTGACCATTACTCATTCCTCATTTTCACTACAAAAATGGTGTGATAATATTATCACACCATTTTTGTAGTGAAAATGAGGAATGAGTAATGGTCAAGTAGAAAATGAGACTCATTTTCTCATGATAAATTTACAACCAAAGAGAACAGTACCTATAAACTTATATTCTCAGCATATGTGATATGTATCAATAGAAATGATGCTATGTATCCGAAAACACCTATAACATAGTTAACATTGCCTCTACTATAAATAGCCAAAATTTCATAGCAAATCCAGAATGAGATTGAGACGTCTACATTGAAAAACCTATAGAATTAGAAATATTATTAGTGTCGTCGACAACAGCAGTTGTTTCCGACAATATAACCTCGTCCAAAATTCTTCCCGTTATGGCTGCAGCCAACGCTGTTGTGAAATTGTGATTTCTTGTCAAAGAAGAAGCCATTTTTTCAACCAAAAACTGATGGATTTCATCACTTGCACCTTGACTACTTTTGCTACAGTACTCATCACCAGTTGTTGTAGCGCCGCCGCATGGAGATGGAGCTCCGCCATCGGCTGGAGCAGGGCGGCTGTGGTGGTGGTGTTGGCCCTCATATGTGGCTACTAAGATACTTGAATCGTCTACACTCCTTTGCACCTACAGATAGGCGACCAGATTAATTTTGGTTCAAAATTAATAGGCCTAAAACCCTTTTAAAAGCCTACAAAAACTAAAATTCAACACTTATATACAGGGGAGATTAGATTTCTCTTAAGTAGTATTGTAATATCCTTAATTACTATAATTAATATTAAACACAAACTACAAAATTGCATATGTCAATTTAAATTACAGACATCATTAATATTACTATATAAATGCATGCAATTCTCAAAATTAAGATGCATGCTTAAATAAGAAATAAGAACAATTTTTGATATATGAATTTTATATAGAACACGTATGAATTCGCTGTATAAAGGTATGAATTGTGAAAAATAAATTTTTGCTACCTTTGAGATTCGGACTCAGGACCATAAATCCATCCAACAGGATTACGAATCAACCGTAGATCTTGATGATCTAAGGGCTGAAAATGATTCTTATTTTATATCTTAAGAAATGCTCTTATTTTATATCTTAAGAGGTTCAAGAAAGAACCATAAATAAAAAAAGAACGGAGAATCATTTTCAGCCATTCGATCATGAAGATCTACGGTGGAAGCATCATCTTGTTGGATGAATATAGAACCTGAGTTCGAATCCTGAAGGGAGCATTTTTTTTTAAATTTTTTTAGTGCATTAATTTTAACAGCGAATACATTAATTTTTACAGCGAATGCATTAAATTTGATGGTTCTCCCATTCTCACAAATAATATAGTTCTCTCTAGAACCACACCCATACTATATATATATATATATATATTGAGATCTAGTGAGAATGTTATATTTCGTGATAAATGAGAATAACGAATAAACCAATATAAACCTACGAATAAGCTACATGTAATGCGCAAACAAAATATGCAGTTAATGTGGTGAAATTTTCGCCCCCTCCAAAATTTAAACTCCGATAAAATTTTGCTCCATCTAGATAAATTAATATCAACTACAGAATTTGAATTTTTTTTGTTTCAGATGTAATTGTCACTCTTCATATATATATAATACAAGTATTTTCAAAACTCTTAGTTATTAATTATTATTCTAAATGACGTTAATTTTAGAATTTATATGTATTAGAGTTGCTCTCATTAACTCTCCTCATTTATATTT
This sequence comes from Salvia miltiorrhiza, assembly GCF_028751815.1. NCBI lineage: Eukaryota > Viridiplantae > Streptophyta > Magnoliopsida > Lamiales > Lamiaceae > Salvia > Salvia miltiorrhiza. The sequence continues at coordinate 147,019 of NW_026651554.1, forward strand.
TTCATTAAATAATGATTGTTTCATGAGTGATATATAACGTTTAAGTATAAATTATTTTTATTAATTAATACGGGAGTAGTTACAAAAAAGATTTAGGGGTAGGGTAGAAATCATTCTTATATTTAAAATGTAAATATATTACATAGTTTAATTACTTTTGAAAATATATTAATCTAATTAGTATCCCGGTCAATCAAACTTGACAATCTTATTTATTACACTATTAAATAAGTCTATTTATTATATATAATACTCCATTCTTCCTTGAAAAAAATATCATTTTTTTCATTTTCGTCTGTCTTTTAAAAATATATCACGTCTATACTATATATTATATAGTGTTAGTGTTTGTACCTTCTTCTTGGCGGGGCAAGCCGGGGCGAAGGAGCACTTGTAGTAAGCTCTAGGAGACGGATTATCCCTCGTTACCTTTTGTCCATATTTTCTCCACTGGTATCCATCCTTCACTACCTATATATATATATATATATATAATTTCATCAATAACAAATTTAATTTCTTGTTATTTCACCCTCAAAACAAAAAGGTAATAATTAATAATAATAATAATAATAATAATAATAATAATAATAATAATAATAATAATAATAATAATAATAATAATAATAATAATAATGAAAAATTAATTAAGTAGGAGAGCTCTCACCAGACTGACATCAGATGGATCAATTCTTACATAAACTCTTGAAATATTTGATTTAATCACGTTTGGCAAATCAGCAGAATGAGTGGGTGAAATATTTTGGAGATGTTGATTATTAATGTCGTCGGCTTTCCTCTTCCTTGTTCTTGACAGCTCTTCCTCCTCGTACTGCATCTGCTTAAAAAATTCAGACAAATTTCTGCTCACAATTGTCAGCATATTTGACAGCTTCTTGTTCTCGGATTTCACACGACACAATTCTTGGATCAGTTCATCATCCTGCAAATACATTATTTTTCTATAACTTGTCATCCAATGTAATGATATCATGAGAAAGAGAGGGATAAGAAAAGACGGAAAATTTTTATCATCTCCATCTTTTTATGTCCCATGTTCTCTAAGGTAGTTTATCACAATAATTCTTCTGAAAAAATATTATCACACTAATACTCAATGATAATATTATCATAAGTAAAAATAAGGGAAAATAAAATACCCCAATTTTTATCAATCATGTAAGAAATATTATATATCCAATTTACAGACTATATAAAAAGAATGAAAAACATGTGAAAAAATATATATATTATCCGTTCTTTTTCATTAAAATGCACCTTAGGATGGACAAAGAACTTTGTAAGAGGAAGTGACACTAGTTTTAAAAAAAAAGTTGTTGAGTGTACGTATTGGAAGTGGAAAAAAAAGGTTATTAAGTGAATTGAGAGTGGTGAAAAAAATAAAAAATAAGGGTAAATGAAGTATTTATAAATAATGAGGTATAATTCAACAATAAGTAAAAAAATCTTTATGAACGACCTAAAAAAAATCTTTCATGAATGAAGGAAGTAATAGATAAAATCACATATAAAATCGGAACATTTGACTTCGGCTAGGTCATTCATTCACATTGGAATCATCGATTTTCTTTGTATGGTTTGAAAATTTGGAGTATTTTGAAATTATTGCGGGTATCTAGGCAAAAATAGGACGAAATAAAGTTTGATTTTCTTCTTATACTTGAACCAATTTCATATGCTGCAGCTCCATGTTAATTCATACTTACAAACATTTATCTATACATTACAAATCAAGGAAAACTTATAATACTCCCTCTGTTCCATTAAAAATAGCTTGTATTTTATTTTGGACTGTCTCATTATAAGTGGCTTGTTTCATAAATGATACTTTCTCCGTTTCATTAGAAATGTCCCATTACTTTTTGGCACGAAAATTAAAAAAATGTGTAGAAAGTAGATAAAGTGGATTGGTGAAAATTATTTAAATAATATTAAGTATGGAGAGAGAATTTACTGCCAAAAAAAGAATAGGACATTTGTAATGTAACGTCCCATTATGAAAAGTGAGACATTCGTAATGGGACAAAGAGAGTAAAATTTAATATATAAAAAAGTGTAGGTTCTACCACTTTCCACCTTCTCTTTACGTGCAATAAAATAACTGGCCACTTTTAGCGCGATTGAGGGAGTATCGATACTTTTCACAAGAATCTAGAGAGAAAAAGGAGGAGAGAGACAGCCACTATCATTCTATTACGCGTTGAGGCATCTCTTTGCAATTAAATAAATTTATCCCGCTTTAAAAAATAAAAAAATAAAATTATCCCTCGTGTGACAAAATCGGCATTTTATTTTGAGGCTCAAACAGTATGTTCAATGAAATGTTGAATGAATTTAATTAAAAAAGAAAAAAGAAACCAAGTTTTAAAAAATTATATGCAAATTTTAGCATAAAGTCCCTTGTCAGATGCGGATCAAAACTCAATGATTCTTCACTTCACTTGTTACACATTTACATAGAACCACTCCTACCCATCATGAAATCATGTTCATAGTTGATGTGGTTATGCTACATCAAAGAGAAAATTAATTAATCATATTTAATTTCAATTAATTAACTAAAAACTCAAAAGCTTATATCAATAATCTGCAAGAATTAACTAAAAACTCAAAAGCTTTATATCAATAGTCTACAAGATTAAGTACACAAATTATTTAATATTAAATAATTATGATAACTATATGCATATTGCTTTCCCAGAATTTCTTTTTTTAAGAATTCATTTACATGCTTATAGCTTGTAAAATCACAATAACAATTAATGATTTAAAAAACACATAATTTTATAGCAATTCTAATATTCATATCTATTTTTTTTATTAACAACTAAATTAATGTTAAACAATGATTTATAACCACAAAAAGATAACTGAAGTCATTAAGCAAAAAAAAATGGTGAAAATCATTAAAATGGCAAAAAAAAGACAAAAAAAAAAGTGAGTTTATGCAGCCAAATTAATGGTGAATGTGAACTTGAAATTAAACTACAACTAAAATGATTGTTACATATAAGATTATGAAAAAAATAAGTTAGGGGTTTGGCAAACACTTTGAAGGAGCATATATAAACTCCTAAACAATTTAAAAATTATTATAAAAAGCTTATAATCTCAACCAAACACTCTCTTAATCCACTTACCTAAACCTTGCTTAATTAATAATTAGGCCCTAATTAAGGCATTTTATAAATATTATCCAAAACACAAATATACCTGAGCGTCTTTGAAAAGGGACTTCATTTCTCGGAGACTAGTTTCTTCGAATCCCGACTTCTGAATAAAGAAAGCGTTTAATATTTAAGCATATATAATATATTAATATCTGAGTTTAATTTACGATTCAAAATAAATGAAAATCTTCATACCGGAGCTTCATTAGGGTTCGAGTTGAGATCAATACTAAGGGCTGAGGCTTCCAAATTATTTTCCATTTGGAATTTGCAAGATTAATTTGGAAGTAAATGAATGGAATGAGTTCTTGTGTGGAGTAGACGACATATATATATATATATATACCAAGGAAGATGTCATGAAAGTCTGATTTTGGAGATAATTCTTAAAGAAAGATGTCATGAAAGTCTGATTTTGCCATAGGAAATTGACAAGAAATTCATGAAGCCTAGAAAGTCATGGTTGAAAATTGAAGTAGCTGTTCTAGAATTTGTCTTATATGCCGTACTTTATCGATAAATAATATTTCATTCGTCCTCATAAAATGTATTCAATTTGTTATTTTCGTCCGTACTCATAAAATGTTATATACTAATTAACTCACCATATCAATGAAATAATTATGACGATGAGGAATTGTGTTCTTTTAAGTAATTTGATAATCGTACTTATATTTGTTAAAGCGCAAATACAAAAGTAACCTGGTCGTGCATTTTTTTATTTGTAACTATTGGGTAGTTGATTTGTAAAGGTTAGAACTATTTTTTTTTTCCCCGTGAAATCACTGCATTAAATGTATAAAGTCACCATTTTCTCAAAAAAATAAAGTCATTGTATTCGTGAAATAACTGCACCAGAAAAAATGAAATTTGATCCCTTATACTTCCTCCGGCCCACCTTTATAGTCTCTTATTCCTTTTTTAAGTTTTCCACAATATAGTCCACTTTCTAAATTAAATTAGCATTTTTTTTAATCAAAGTAATCTTATTTAAATATAGTCAAACATAGAATAAATAAGGGCACAATTGAATAATTACATATATTTTGTATTTTCCAAGTACTATTTGAATTTTCCAATCAGTATTTATTGTATTTTCTTAATATGTATGAAAAAGTGAAATGGACTCTGGGGGTGGGACGGAGGGAGTAAAATTTAAACTTAAGGGTGTATTTACTTTCATAGAAAATGTTAGAAAAAGTATATTTTCCATCATTTTCACATATTTCCTATGATGGATAATTTTCTTCGGGCAGGCTGGAAAATTTATTCGGGCAGCCCCTTTTCACTCATTTTCTCACAAATGTTGGATAATATTATCCTATTGGGAGGGTGTGAAAATATTTTCCAACATTTCAATTTGTTTATCCATCTATTTCTAATAAAGTAAACACATGATAAAAAAAGGAGAAAAAGATAATATTATCTCACCTTTTTTTATCCATCATTTTCAAATGAAAATTTTACTACCAAAGTAAACACACCCTAAGTGTTGCATCATCATAAATGTTGACGAATGATGATGCATTAAGAACTTCGAAGGGTGCTCATCTTCTCAATTTAAATAAAATGTCTAATTTAAACTTCCTCCTTTGATTATTTGTATTGAAATGTGATCCTCATTTAGTATAATCTCGACCGCTAAAAAGGACAGTTAATTTCAGGATACAAATCATTTTTTATATGTAGGATTAATTATTAATTATTACTTAATGCACAAACTTTCATATTTTTACGATTTTAATATTTGAAATGTTGCAATAGTGTAATCATGAACTTTTTGTTGAAAATCAACACCTCCTATTTTTTGGTTTTTCAATCATAGAAAAGTTAACATGTCAATCGTAATATTAAATGAATCGAAAATATTGTATTATAATTGCAAAATATATAAGTGAACGTCATGCATTAACAATTAATTGATATTGTTGTGTGATATTTCAAATATTGTGTTAAAATTGTAAAATAAACGAAAGGTCATGCATTAGCAGTTTTTTTTTTTTTTTTTTTTTTTTCATCGGGCAAAGTCATATTAGATGTTAGTAACACTACAAAAAAACGCGTAATTACCGGCGAAAATTACCGGCGGCGATTTTGCCGTCGGTAATTAACGGCGGCACGGCGGCGGCATTCCAGGCGACCCGAGCTTTCGAAATTACCGGCCAGTTACCGACGGCAAACTCGCCGCCGTTAACTAGCGACGGCGACGCCGCCAGTAAGTTTCGAATATATAATAAAACATTAAATTAACACAATTACCGACGGCGTTTATGCCGTCGCTAGCTAGCGGCGGCAATTGCCGTCGGTAATGGCCAATATTAGGGCACGCGTAACCTCCTTTTTTCACTTTTGCGTAGAACAGATCCCCCCACCCCCCCGCCGCTTCGCCCCTGCTACTGCTGCCTGCTGCTTCCACCAGCCGACCACCGCCGCCGACAGCCGCCGCCGAACCCCGCCGCCGACCGCCGCCGTGCCCAGCCGCCCAGGTAACTCTCTTTCTCTCTCTCTCTCTCTCTCTCTCTCTCTCTATATATATATATATATATATATATAATTTTTAAATTTTGACTTATATTATTAATTTATTTTAGTTCGACGATTTCGTTTCGCCGCTTTCTTCACGACACCCGCCGGAAACCACCACCGTACGCTCTCTTGTTTAATTATTTATTTAATTATTTATGTATTTATATGTTAATTAAATAGATTTATTTGTTATATATAGTTAATAATTAATTTATAATTGGCTTTGTTTATAAATAAATTATATGAAGCATGAATAATTTTAAATTATATCAATTGAAGCATGAATAATTTTAAATTATATTAATCAATTAGTATATGTTGTCAGTTTAATTTTAAATTATGAAGCATGATTAATTTTAAATTATACTATTAATTTTAATCAATTTAGTTTAAGTTGTTTGTTAGAATAATTTATATATGTTGGATAATATTGTGGGATAGATTTAATCAATTTCTTAAGGATCTTCTTCCTTTGGGATAGAAATTGATTATTTCTTAAGGATCTTCTCCCAACACATGATTGTTTTTAATTTAATTACCATGATTTTTATTGCTTTTATTTGTATTGTATTATTGCTTCGACATTGGGGGGCCGGGTAGACCTAGTATAGGCTTAGTAAATTAGGACCACTATGGTCACTATAGTTGCTGGTAGAGTCGAGCACTTGGTAGTTAGGATAGTGGGGTTATGCTGTCGAAATTTTGTTAGATTTCAAGTAATTTATTATATTTTATTTGTTTTTTTCAATTAGAATTTGCAAGAATGAGTGATAATCGTACGTGGATGTACGCGAGATACAATGATCGTACTGCATTTGAAACGGGGCTTGAGTTTTTCCTTGAGTGGGCGTTCAATCAAACGGCGTACACAGATGGACAAGGTAACATTAGGTGCCCGTGTAAGAAGTGCAAGAATCAAGCGTATTTAGATGTACCTACGGTCAGAAAACATGTTAGTAGGCGTGGATTTGTCCTGAATTACAAAGTTTGGGTTTGTCACGGGGAAGCACCGCTGTATATGCCGAGAGAACATGCTATAATGAATGAGGATGATGGATTATACAATAACTACGAAAGGATGGTGCATGACCATGCTGGACCTAGTAATTATCAAGATCCTCCAAATCTGGAGCAGCCGCCCAATAATGACGCTCAACAGATTTATAACATGTTGGATGCAGCGGATACTCCATTGTACGCAGGATGTGACACATACACACAATTAAGCTGGATGACTCAATTCATGAGCATAAAGACTGAAAGCCACATGTCAGAGAGGACTTACAATCAGATGTCTTCGATGATGAAAGCTGCTTTACCAGAGGGTAACAACTGTCCAGAAGACTTCTATAGTACGAAAAGAAATCTACGTGGTTTGGGTTTGCCAGTAGAGAAGATCGATTGCTGTGTTAATAACTGCATGTTGTATTGGGGGGAAACTAGTGAGCTACATAGTTGTATGTTCTGTGACCAATCACGATATAAGGACAGCTTGCGTGCATCTGGGAGTCGCAGAAAGAAACAAGTGCCCGCCAAACAGATGCACTATTTTCCCTTGACGCCCCGATTGCAAAGATTGTTTGCATCTCCTGCAACTGCTGAACATATGCGGTGGCATGCGACCTCCACAGACGATGGGATAATGCGCCACCCGGCCGACTCTTCGGCATGGAAACATTTGAATTCAGTCTTTCCTGGATTCGCCGAGGAGATCAGAAATGTGAGATTGGGCCTCTCTACAGATGGTTTTGCCCCATTTGCACAATCAGGGCGTCAATATTCTTCTTGGCCAGTTATTGTCACGCCGTATAACCTGCCTCCGTGGTTGTGCATGAAAGAACAATTCATGTTCCTCACAGTCCTCGTGCCTGGCCCATCAAACCCAAAGATGAAGTTGGACGTATTCTTACAGTCATTGATACACGAGTTAAAATCTCTGTGGGAGGTTGGTGTGAACACTTACGACATATCGTTGAAGCAAAATTTCCAGATGCGAGCAACTCTGATATGGACTATCAGTGATTTTCCAGCGTACGCTATGTTGTCTGGGTGGGGTACAACTGGGAAATTGGCATGTCCACATTGCATGGAGAATACAGAAGTATTCACTTTGCCGATGAGTGGAAAACAATCGTGGTTTGATCATCATCGGAAGTTCTTACCTCCTAACCATGTGTTTAGGAGAAACAAATTAAAACTTCATTCTTGAGGAATAAGACATGCAATGTTGGTCCACCAGAACAAAGATCAGGAATACAAATCTTGAATCAAATCGAGGGGTTAGGCTTCGTGAAGGTTACCGAAGACTTCGATGGCAGGAACGCTCAACTCGCCAAATATCAAGATGTAGGGTGGAAAAAGAAAAGCATATTTTGGGATCTACCCTATTGGAGACATCTTTTGATTCGACATAATCTGGATGTCATGCACATTGAGAAAAATGTGTTTGATAACGTGTTTAATACTGTCCTGAATGTGAAGGGGAAGACAAAAGATACAGAAAAATCTAGAGAAGAATTGAACATCTTCTGCAAGCGGAAAGAGTTGAAGAAAGTGGATGGAACTCGAAGGTATCCGAAATCATGTTATACGCTTGACAGGGAAGAGAAGAAGATCTTACTTCAATGGATCAAGAGTCTTAAGTTTCCCGATGGGTACGTGTCAAATATTAGTAGATGCGTTGACATGAACGCCCTGAAGATGCACAACATGAAAAGTCACGACTGTCACGCGTTCATGCAAATCCTTCTGCCTGTTGCATTTAAAGAACTTCTTCCTAAGAATGTTTGGGAGGCAATTACAGAGTTAAGTTTCTTCTTCAGAGAATTAACATCCCGCAACGTGGCCATATATGACATGAGAATACTGAGTGAGAAGATAGCTGTTACTCTTTGCAAACTTGAGCGTATCTTCCCTCCTAGTTTATTTGATTCAATGGAGCACCTACCAGTTCATTTGGCAAATGAGGCACGATTGGCTGGTCCAGTGCAATATCGGTGGATGTATCCTTTTGAAAGATATTTGAGGACATTAAAAAATCATATAAAAAACAAAGCCAAGGTTGAGGGGTCCATCGCCAATGCATACTTACTTGCAGAAATGTCAACCTTCTCTTCGTTTTACTTTGAAGATCAAATATCTACAAAGTGGACAACTTTGCCTCGCAATATTGAGATGCCCGTTGCTGAAAATGATGATCCTCTTTGTCTCGCCATATTCAAACCTATTGGGCGTTCACTTGGCCGAGGGACGAAGAGATACATGGATGAGCGCGAATGGCTTGCTGCACACATGTATATTTTGAGCAATTGTGCAGAGTTGCAGAGACATATAGCAAGTGAGTATTCTCGTTCAATTTACGTATAAGAAGTGTTCATCATATATAGGTGTTAACATATTTATTTGATTCTTTGTATCCAAGGATCTTCGAGGAGGAAAAACGATATGCAAATCCTTACATGACTGATGCAGAGTTTGAAGTCGCGTTTCACAACGAGTTTATATTGTGGTTTAGCCATTACGTAAGAGACGATAAATTTATGTTAAATATACATTTACTTACTCTAAAATTGGCTAGCAAACTTAAATGATATTTGTGTGAAACAGGTTTGTCGTCCTTGTAACGACGAGTTGAACCCTTATATTAGGTCGCTTGCAGCTGGACCATTAAGGGAGATTGAAACATACTCCGGCTATTTCGTGAATGGCTACAGGTTTCACACAACTGATCATGATAGAGAGAGTGCGACTGTGAACAGTGGCGTTTGCATAAAAGGCTCGGTCTATGGTAGTGATAGAGATGTGCTAGACTTTTATGGGCGTCTGCAAGAGGTTTGCGTGCTGGAGTATCCGGGGTATCCAATTAAGCAGACAGTCTTGTTCAACTGTGAATGGTTTGACTTGTCGGCTCAGGGAACTTCTATTGATACAGACTTCAAGTTAGTTTCACTGAACCACACACGAAGATATAAGAAGTATGATCCCTTTGTTTGGCGAGTCAAGTAGTTCAAGTGTTTTACTGTCCCTATCCCAGTACGAACCAATCAAAGAAAAATTGGTGGTCAGCATGCAAAGTCAACGCAAGATCAAAGGTTGAAGTGTCTACTGCAGCATCTACATCAACATTAGATCAACCATTTCAAGAAGAAGTGGTTACTATTATGCCTACTCACACAAGTGTAGGCATTGAACAACCAATTCTCCTTCATCCCCTCGGTGGAGTCGTTGAGATTGAAGATGACGATGAAGCAGAAGACTATGATCCCCCGTTGACATCTAACGATAGTGATGATGATAGTAGTGATGCTTATGAATAAATGTAAATGCACATTTTGGTTGAATTTGATTGCAAATTTGTTATGTTTGTTAGCTACTGTTAATGTTATGTTTCGCTATATATTTGTTAATTTAATTGTATGCAACAGGCATCATGTCTACCTCTCGAGGTTTCTTGGGATTTGGGAGGCGATCTGGCGTTAATGCGCCAGAAGCTACAGCAGATACATCTGATGGGTCTGGGACGCATATTTCTGGGACTCCCGAGACTCCCCAGGCTTCTAGTAGTTCACGGGCTAAAAGGCCTAGGGGCCCTACAGCTGCCGCTATTAGAGATAGAGAGGTTAAGGCACCTGATGGGAGGACGGTATTTCAGAGGCATCCTACGACTGGGTAAGTATTTTAGTTTAAATTACTGTTTCCCGTACACCATGATTAAGTGATAAAATAATTTGTACACAGTGTTTTGTTGGAGCCCACTGGCGTGTCCAAAGCTTGCACGCGCACATTTAAGATGTTTGATAACCCAGGCGGGTACACATGGAAGTTGACGCCCCCGGCGATGAAGGATAAATTTTTTGATGAATTACAGGTACAATTAAATTTATAATACATATAAATATATCATATTAAATTGTTAAAATGTTTGATATTAAATTAATTCTCTTTCTTTCAACAGAAAGAGTTTATGTGGCAGCCCGATGATGAGCGTGACGTGAGGAAAATGTGGGAGACAAACGCCCGCAAAAGGTACTCCGACATGATGAGCGACTACAAGAAAGAGCTCAAGCAGTGTACCCGCCAAGGGAGAGAGATGTCTAGACCCGTCTGGATGACTCCCGATTTTTGGACTGGACTCCGGGATTACTGGCAACAGCCCGAGGTTGAGGCTGTTTCAAATCGAGCACGTGCCAACCGGATGTCCGAGCCCGATGGGGTGGGTACAGGGATCAGTAGGCACGTGGGCGGGTCCCAGTCGACTCGTATCCTGCAGCAGTATATGGTATGTAATTAACAAATAATTAAGTATATAAATTATATTAATATCTTGACTAATATAAATTATTTATCTTATATAAATGCATCTACAGGGCTTGGAGCCTGATTTTTCCCAGGATTCACCGAACTATGCCACCTTCCTCCGCCTCCACATGTACCCCGACAGAAGTTTTACGTCTCCGAGAGATGCAAGAATTGACGTAAGTGTTTAAGTTTATTCAAATATCTAGTGAATGTATTTATTTTCTAACAATTATGCATTGTTATGTATGAATTAGGCGGAGGTTCATCAACTGGTCGCTGCCACAGGACGACAGGACCGGCTAGACGAGGTGTATTTGGAGGTGGTGCATCCGGATAGGTCACGGATCTACGGCGTCGGGAATGCCGGGCAGAGTCAGGCTAGTAGGGGGTCTATCCGCAGCACGGGCAGTTCTGCGGTGTCTCAGCAGCTTTATGAGACACGGATCTCCACGCTGGAGGAGCGATTGGCGGCAGAGCAAGCACAACGCCAACAGATGGAGGACCGCATGGCGGCAGAGCAAGCACAACGCCAACAGATGGAGGAGCGCATGGCGGCAGAGCAAGCAGCACGCCAACAGATGCAGGACCGCATGGCTCAATTGGAGGCGTTTATGAGGATGTATAATGCTCAGCCACCTCCAGGGCCTGATGCCGATGATGATGATGATGATGATGATGCTTAGAATTATTAAAACTATATATTTATGTTTTCAAACAAAATTACATTTGCACTTTCTTTTCAAATTTATGTTTTATTGAACTATATATTTCAAGTGTTTTAATTATTAAAACTATATATGTTTTATATATTTATGGCAATGATGATGATGATTGCATTTAACATAAACAAATAAATTCAAATCACATTATAATAATCAAATTAAAACACTTTTGGTGTATTAATGTTAAAAAATAATAATAATAATAATAATAATAATAATAATAATTAATTAATTAATATTAATTAAATTCAAATCACATTATAATAACCAAATTAAAACACTTTTGGTGTATTAATGTTAAAAAAAAAAAATTAATTAATTAATTAATTATTAAATATTAATTAAATATTTTACCGACGATAAAAATAAGGACCGAAACGAACTCGGTCACTAATTAACAACATATTTCAGGTATTATCTCCACATATTCAAAGATTATAATTATATGAGTGAGTATATAGCATTTAAATGAATTAATAGATGTAGATATATCAATAATACGAGTGTTCTGTACTGGTGATCACTCGAAAAGAATTTCAAAGTTAAGCGTGCTTGACACAGAGCACAAGCAAGATGAGTGACCCACTGGGAAGTCAGGTCGCCGACTGGGAAGTTCGTCTAAAGTATGCAATACCGTATAAATACGGAAATAAATTGTGGATATACAATATACAATAAAATAAATAAATAAATAAATAAATAAATAAATAAAATAAAAAAATAAAATTAAAAACATTACCGTGGGCAAAACGCCATCGGTAGTTACCGACGGCTTTTGCCCTCGGTAAATACCCGGCCATCCTCCGGCAAAGACCCACCGGACGGCGGTAGCCTGTTACCGACGGCGTTTTGCCGCCGCTAGTTAGCGGCGGTAATCGCCGTCGCTAGTTTTCCGACAGGGTCTGCCGGACTCCGGTGGCTCTCTACCGACGGCAAAATCGCCCTCGGTAACTAGCGGCGATGGTTGCCACCGCTAATTCTCCGGCTAGGCTCCGCCGTTTAACGGCGACAATTCCGGCGGCATCGCCGCCGTTAACTGCCGACGGCGGATGTTCGCCGCCATTATTTTCGTTGCCGACGAACCGTTTAGCGGCGGGAGCTTGCCGCCGTTATCGCCGCCGGTAACACTATTTACCGGCGGCCGTCTTTTGTTACCGACGGCATTTCGCCGTCGGTAATCAACGATTTTTTTATAGTGTAATTAGTTTCTCATTCCACTCCAAGAACCACCTTATCTCTCCATTCACCAAAATCCACCTTATATCACCAATCTCCAATTCGCTCTCAAGAGGGATCGAACCCGGGTCACTTCACTTAAGTGAGGACCCGGTGGCCAGTGGGCTTAGCCCACTGGTTTCATGCATTAGCAGTTAATTAAGAAACAGTGGATTTTACCTTGTGGTGCTCTAACGAGTACGCACCACTTGTATGATGTTTTTGGTACTCCTGGTACCGCCCCAGTTTTTTAATAGATTTTTAATTGATCAAAAAAAAAAAAAAACAGTGGATTTTAGTGACTTAATGTTCTTTCCTACTATTTGCATGTCACATCAAAAGCTAAATAGTTAGTAGTTTTAACATGCAATTTATTATATAATATAAGTTCAACTTACCAATAATGGAGTCGAAATATGAGACATGGTGGGCTCATCATTTCACACAACCGCGCTCACTAGTCACTATCAAAATGTAAAAACAGATTAACATATGGTCAGAAATAAATAAATAAATAAATAACTAAATAATCTATATATATATAGGGTGCGGTTATAGTGAGAACCACAATTATCGTGAGAACATAAGAACCAATAAAATTACTGCATCTGCTATACAAATTAATGCATCCGCTATTAAATTTAATGCATCCAAAAAAAAATATTTTTTTTGCTCCCTTCAGGATTCGAACCCAGCATCTGCATTCATCCACCAAGATGATGCATCCACCGTAGATCTTGATGATCGAATGGCTTAAAATGGTTCTCTGTTCTTATTTTATTAGTGGTTCTTATTTGAACCTCTCCCTATATATATATAGGGTTGAGTTCCGGTAGTATCCAAGCTTATAATAGATCCGTAGATCCAAATCTAGACCACACATTTATGACATGTGGCGCATCAAGATGGTGACACGTGGCAAGACATTTCAAGGCAAAATCTGGAGAGGGGTAAAATTGGAATGTAATTTTTGAAATTAAAAAAAATAATAAATTTTCTCAAAATAAGTATATTGTAGATGCATAAAGTTTCATACGAGAATGCATAAACTTTCATATAAAAATGCATAAAGTTTCATATAAAAATGCATAAGATTTCACCCCACCCCAACCCCACCCCCCACACCCCTGAACCCCACCCCCACCCCCTACCCCCCACCCCCCACCCACCCCACCAAACCCCCCCCCCCCCCCCAATTTTTTTTTTCAAAACTGATTTTCTGACCACTAACCCACCCCTACCCCCCACCCACCCACCCACCCACGCCCACACCAATTTTTTTTTTCTCAAAAACTGATTTTCTGACCACTAACCCCCCACCCACCCACCCACCCCCCACCCCACCCCCCAAAAATTATTTTTTTTTTGAAAAATTGATTTTTACATGCATAAAAAAATTACATGTTTTACATGCATATACTTTCGCACAGAAATGCATATACTTTCACACAAAAATGCATATAGTTTCACACAAAAATGCATTACATTTTTTTGAAAAAATATACTCTCTCCGTCCACGAAATGAGTACTCATTTGTGGACGGCACGAGTTTTAAGAAATGTATGGAGTGTAGTGTGAATAGTTTAAGGGTCCCACTTTTTGAGAGTATTAATTAAAGGGTTGTGTGGGGTACACTTGCCAAAAAGGGAAATGGGTACTCATTTCGTGGACGGACGAAAAAGGAAATATGAGTACTCATTTCGTGGACGGAGGGAGTATTTTTTTTTTTTTTGGCTGGAGGGTGGGTGGGGGGTTAGCGGTCAGAAAATCAGTTTTTTAAAAAATAAAAAAAAATTTGGGGGGGCGGGTGGGTGGGTGGGGGTGCGGGGGGGGTGGGTGGGTCAGCGACTCAACAATCAGAAAATCAGTTTTGAAAAGAAAAAAATTGAGGGGGGGGGGGTGGTGGGGGGTCAGTGGTCAGAAAATCAGTTTAAAAAAAAAATGGGTGGGGGGTGGGTGGTGGGGGGGCGAAAATACCAAATTTATTAAAAATGAAATGTATTTTTTGTATAATTTAATGCATTTTTATGTAAAATCTTTATGTACTTTTGTTTGATTTTATATGCATGTGAAACATGACTATTTTGGGGGGTGGTAATGGGGAGGGTTGGGGGGTGGTGTGGGGTGGGTTGGGGGGTGGTGCGGGGTGGGGTGGTGAAAATACCAAAACTGTAAAAATTAAATGCATTTTTCTGTTCAAAGTCATGCATTTCATGTGAAAACTTTATACATCTTTGTGTGAAACTATATGCATCTAAAATATATCTATTTTAAGAAAATCTAAAAAAAATACATTTTTTTAATTATTAAATCCGAAAATTACATTCCAATTTTACCCCTCTCCAGATTTTACCTTGAAATGCCTTTATGCATCTTGATGCGCCACATGTCATAAATGTGTGGTCTAGATTTGGATCTACGGATCTATTATAAGCATTGGATACTACATGATCTCATTCATATATATATATATATATATATATATATATATATATATATATATATATATATAGGGTGTGGTTCTAGAGAGAACTACATTATTTGTGAGAACGGGAGAACCATCAAATTTAATGCATCCACTGTTAAAATTAATGCATTCGCTGTTAAAATTAATGCACTAAAAAAATTTAAAAAAAATGCTCCCTTCAGGATTTGAACCCAGGATCTGCATTCATCCAACAAGATGATGCATCCACCGTAGATCTTGATGATCGAATGGCTGAAAATGGTTCTCCGTTCTTCTTTTATTTATTGTTCTTTCTTGAACCTCTCCCTATATATATATATATATATATATATATATATATATATATATATATATAGGAATGGGATCATATAGATCCCAATGCTTATAATAGATCCCTAGATCCAAATCTTGACCACACATTTATGACATGTGGCTCATCAAGATGGTGACACGTGGCAAGGATTCCAAGGCAAAATCTGGAGGGGTAAAATTGGAATGTAATTTTCGGATTTAATAATTAAAAAAATATATGTATATTTTTTTAGATTTTCTCAAAATAGATATATTTTAGATGCATATAGTTTCACACAAAGATGCATAAAGTTTTCACATGAAATGCATAACTTTGAACAGAAAAATGCATTTAATTTTTCCAGTTTTGGTATTTTCACCACCCCACCCCATACCACCCCCCAATCCAGCCCACACCACCCCCCAACCCTCCCCATTACCACCCCCAAAAAATATGCATGTTTCACATGCATATAAAATCAAACAAAAATGCATAAAGTTTTCACATAAAAATGCATTAAATTATACAATAAATGCATTTCATTTTAATAAATCTGGTAGTCTCACTATAACCGCACCATATATATATATATATATATATATATATATATATATATGGTGCGGTTATAGTGAGAACCACACTTATCGTGAGAACATAAGAACCATTAAAATCAATGCATCTGCTATATAAATTAATGCATTCGCTATTAAATTTAATGCATCCGAAAATAATAAATTTTTTGCTCCCTTCAGGATTCGAACCCAGGACCTGCATCCATCCACCAAGATGATGCATCCACCGTAGATCTTGATGATCGAATGGTTTAAGATGGTTCTCTGTTCTAATTTTATTTAGTGGTTTTTATTTGAACCTCTCCCTATATATATATATATATATATATATATATATATGGTTGAGTTCATGTAGATCCCTATGCTTATAATAAATCCGTAGATCCAAATCTAGACCACACATTTATGACATGTGGCGCATCAAGATGCATAAAGGCATTTCAAGGCAAAATCTGGAGAGGGGTAAAATTAGAATGTAATTTTCGAAAAAAAAAAATAGATATTCTCAAAATAAGTATATTGTAGATGCATAAAGTTTCATACGAGAATGCATGAACTTTCATATAAAAATGCTTAAAGTTTCATATAAAAATGCATAAGATTTCACCCCACCCCAACCCCACCCCCCACACCCCTGAACCCCACCCCACCCCAGAACCCCACCCCCACCCCCACCCACCCCCACCCCCCACCCACCCCCCACCAATTTTTTTTTTTTTTTCTCAAAAACTGATTTTCTGACCACTGATCCCCCCACCCACCCACCCCCCAAATTTTTTTTTTTTTTGAAAAACTGATTTTTACATGCATAAAAAAATCACATGTTTTATATGCATATACTTTCGCACAGAAATGCATATACTTTCACACAAAAATGCATTACATTTTTTAAAAAAAATATAATTTTTTTTGGGCTGGAGGGTGGGTGGGGGGTTAGCGGTCAGAAAATCAGTTTTTTTTTATAAAAAAAATTGGGGGGTGGGTGGGTCAGCGAATCAACAATCAGAAAATCAGTTTTGAAAAAAAAATGGGGGGTGGGGGGGGGGGGTGGGGGGTCAGTGGTCAGAAAATCAGTTTTAAAAAAAAAAATTGGGTGGGGGGGGGGTGGGGGGTGGGGCAGGGGTGGGGTGGCGAAAATACCAGATTTATTAAAATGAAATGCATTTTTTGTATAATTTAATGCATTTTTATGTAAAATCTTTATGCACTTTTGTTTGATTTTATATGCATGTGAAACATGACTAATTTGGGGGGTGGTGTGGGGTGGGTTGGGGGGTGGTGCGGGGTGGGGTGGTGAAAATACCAAAACTGTAAAAATCAAATGCATTTTTCTGTTCAAAGTTATGCATTTCATGTGAAAACTTTATGCATCTTCGTGGGAAACTATATGCATCTAAAATATATCTATTTTGAGAAAATCTAAAATATATATATTTTTTAATTATTAAATCCGAAAATTACATTCCAATTTTACCCCTCTCCAGATTTTGCCTTGAAATGCCTTTATGCATCTTGATGCGCCACATGTCATAAATGTGTGGTCTAGATTTGGATTTACGGATCTATTATAAGCATTGTGATCTATATGATCCCATTCCTATATATATATATATATATATATATATATATTATAAATGTCGATATCTAAGCCGTAGTTTTTATGGTTATATTGACAATTGTGTATAAAATTTAGAAATTATTTGTTTTGGGCACACTATTTCTTAGAAGGCATCTTGTATTATACGAATGTGGGAAATGTCGAGGAAATTGTTGAAGTCAATGGGTCGTTGTACAAATCAAATGCTAAGTCAATAGTCATTTATTAACGTGTGGCGTTTACTTATTAACTAAGTTAAGAGACATTCTAGTGAAACATATAATCAATGGATAGACACATATGCATATTTTAGGTATAGGTATAGGTCGAGAAAAATCGAAACTTTCTAATTCAAACCTAACGTAATTATTATCAAGTTAAACTTGAGATTGATTAATATAACACGCGTTTAAGGTATATGAGCTTAATTAGTTCAAAAAAGGTTTGTGAGCTTAATAATTTAATTATTATTTTAAATATATAGTATTTAAATTTAAATGTTCATACTTTTCCTCAAAATATATATTTTTAATTTTCTCCTTAGAAAAGTATATAATATATGTATATATAATTTAATATTTGGATATTACAAATAAGAATAATTAATTAGTAAAATGATACTCCCTCTGTCGCATAGTGTGCATGATTATTAGTAAAAGAAATGTCCAAAAAAGAAAATTGCACACTCTTGTGGAACGTCCCAAAATGGTAAAAAGTGCACACTCTTATAAACTAGAAATCAAACTACTGCATGATTTTATGTTTGATCATTTATAATTACGTGCTTGCTCGTAAGTTAATTAATGGGTAGTGTTAATTAAGTTCAAAATTAGATTAGTTTATATATTAAAAAGTTACGAGCTCTTTTCAAATTATCAATTCTAGATTTGAGTAGGCTATAATTTATAAAACATTATATAGATATTGCTTGATATTGCCAGGCGGATAATCTAAAATTTGAAAATAAAATAATTGTGCCTCTGCTTGTATTTATACCCTCATATTTAAATTGAATTTTGTTAATTGTATGCAATTTTAATCGAAAAAGACAGTGAAAATCAACGTCGTTTTATTCATCGATTAATTTGGCCACCTCAAATTTTTAAGAAAATTAGATAGGAAAATCAACAGTTAAATTAGATAGGAATCCAAGTCCTTAGCAAAAATAGATTAGTTTAATATCCAACCATTGTTAGGAAAATTTTAAGCTTGTGTCCAAAATCAGACAGACACATTTTTATGTTGGAGTAATTTACAGACATTTTGTTGGGAAGGAAAAACAATGCCATTTTATTATCTCACTGATTATGTCACGTTAATTATTTGGCTAGCCATATTAGTTGTAAATTTGGTCGAAATCTCGATTGGTAGTTGCGAAGCCGCCGTTATAATTTTATGCAAATAAATTTATAAATCTCATAAACCCAAAACAGGCATAATCAGTGATAAACAAATGATCGATCTCACAGGAAATTGATAATTTATCTTAGGTGCCACGGTCGCAAGGAAAACGAGAGCTGATATAGTTTATTTTCATCTAAATTATTATAATAATAAATTTTATTTAACCATACAATGGAAAATAATTCAACCCAAATAATTTTCATATACATATTAATTAATGTATTTTTTTATGAGGCTCAATAATAGGAAAAGTGATGAACTATCTCAATTGAGTACGAAGTCAACAATTGACTAGAAAAAGAAGGCGCGTTTGTAAAGCCACTTTGTAACAAATGACATGACATTACATAGTTGATCACTATCTTCAAAGAAGAATTTATATGACAATGCCCTTACAACATGTTGAATTTTCACCAATTTTATAATTTAAATACTCCCTCCGTCCCCAAAATAGGTTCCTCTTTGAACCTATTTTGGGGACGACACGAGTTTTAAAGACAAGTGGTAAAGTGTATTAATAGTGGAGAAAAATATATTACAATTAGTATTGAGAGTGGTGATAAGGTGAAAAAGTGTTATGATTAGTATTGAAAGTGGTGAAAAAGTGAAAAGTAAGAATAAATAAAGTATTATTAGTGGTGGAGTAGTTGTCCAAAAATGGAAAGAAAGAAAGAGGACTTATTTGAGGGACGTCCCAAAAAGGAAAAAGAAGAACTTATTTTAGGGACGGAGGGAGTACAACATTTGAAACATTCATAAACATACTTTAGTTCGTGGAAAATTAAATCAACATCCACCTCTGTTTTATCACCAGAAAAATTTATATATCTAGAGTTATACCAATTAAAAGATATTTAAGGATATAAATTTTAATAAAAATTAAAAGAGGATGACATTATTGTAACCTTTGAAAAATAAGTCTGTGTTAAACTTGTAAAATAAATGATAATTGTTGTAGCAACGTGACAATTAATTAACCCCGAAAAGATTATGCCAAGACACTTAACACTTTAGCGCGTTATACTAAGAGGGTGTTTGGCTAAACTTATTTTAAAGAGCTTATAAGCACCAATAGTTTATATAAGATGTTTCACGAGCTTATAAGATATAGTTTCTTAAGAGGTTATAAGTTGTCAAAGTGTTTAAATAATTGAACTTATAAGCTAGAGATAAAAAATTTCGTTACAGAGAGAGAATTTTTAGTTAGAGAGAGAGAATAAAAAAGATATTAAATTAGAATGATATATGATAAAAATAAAAAATTATAGTTGAGTTATTTTTGTAAAATGAGTGTTGCTTATAAAATAATGACAAAATAAGTTTGGGTTGAAGAACTTATTTTTTGGGGAGCTTATAAGCTCTTAGAGCTTATTTTTACATCTTATAAGCTCTTTAGGATCTTATTTTGCCAAACACTTTGAAGAAACTTATAAGCTGTTTTGAAGAGCTTATAAGCTCAGCCAAAATTCACGTGAGAGTGTGTTTACCGTTTTGTATTTTTTTTTCTATTTTGTTCTTGTAGTGGGTAAAATTCGTATAAGCGCAATTAATAGTAATTATACGAATCAATGGGCTTGTCCAATGACGCAGCTCATACCCCACTCATGAAAAAGGCTCAGAGCCAAATCCATATGCCAGAGATACATGAATCTGCCAGGAAGAAAAACTCTAAAAATGATGGTTATCGACGACGAAGTGACACGAGAGTCACAAAGGATCGTTTCCTAAGAAATCAGAACCGCTAGGGTTGTAATGGACGTTCCAGAAAACCCTAACCCTAGCCGCCTCCTTTTAGGAACATCTCAAATATATTCAAATTCATTAATCAAGTCAGAGATCCATAATCAATTGTATCCACTATTGTACTCACACACGATCTCTCACTCTCATACCACTGAAATATAATTTTATTGAGAAACACCTGGAAAAAAATTATTGCAAGCACATGACGCAGGCTAATGAGCCGAGCCTCGTTAAAAACCCTCCTGTGGAAAATCCGAAGGAAAAAACCCCGTAGAGAAAAAATAGCCCTTGTCTATTACAAGAAAACAACAAGCAACCAAAAAGAACAAGAACCAAAGGAGGTCGAAAGCAAACGACGGCAGCTAGCAAAGCTGCTGAAACAAAGAAGGGAATCAACGCAGTCATATCCTATACCCCCTCCATGCTTTCAATACTCTAGGGTTTCAATCGTCCAACTAGCCTTCTGGTTCAGACGTTCGTTACCCCTTATTTCACAGCGCTCGGTAGCTTTAACTCCGAGATCACCGGAACATCCCAATATTTCAGAGAAACTATTTTATTATTATTATTATTATTATTATTATTATTATTATTATTATTATTATTATTATTATTATTATTATTATTATTATTACTACTACTACTACTTTGCTATCGTCCGTTACTTGCTATACTTCCATTATTTCTATCACTTTAGTAACTTGAACGTCTGGGGCCTTTTTATCGACACTCCCATCGATGCTTTTCTGAGGACTCTAATGTTGTTCATGATTTCAAATTGCTAGAGATCGCCGATCCAGAAGTGACTGATGTCACTTATGAATGATTGGGTTCATCCCCAATAGTCCCCTATAAAAATCTATATTATTGTTCTATGTATTTTTATTCTTTAAATTTTAAAGTAAATAAGAGAATGAGACTTTAAGTTTAAAAGGAAGATAGTTGAAGTAGAAACATATATAAATATATAGGATCGAATTATTATATTCCATCTATCCTGTAAAATTAGTTCTAATTTTTTTTTGAAGTGTTCACAAAAGTAGTTATATGTAGTATTTTAATTGTGGAGACACTATCCCACTATGCCACGATAGATTATCCACCATATATTAACTTATTTACCTATTTTACTATATGATAGCCCTCTCTCCAATCACAATACAATTAATTATTATTATTATTAACATTATTTTTTATTAAAACTCATGTCACTAATTAATATAATTAGTACAATAATTAATTGGGAGAAAGATGATCTTTTCTCCATTCATAATATACTTAGCCATTTTTATTAAAATCCATATCATTCTCATGACTGTATTTTTACAGAACGGAAGTAAAATGATCAACTTTTTCTTTTATTAAAATTCATGTCAGTCTCTCCTACTATACTTAATCTATCATCACCATACTTAATCTATGATGATAATCTATATATACATCATAGATTATATCCTAGCAGCTGGATGTAAAGTGGTCACTTTTTCTCCCTTTAGCGTGACGAAGAAAATAAACTACAAAGAAATGGCCAACGTTGAAAATTTGGCATCATGCTGTCAAACGTCATGCATGCAACAATTGCATGATTTTAAGAGTAGTTTTACCTAATTAATTAAATTGTAGCATAATCAGTTCTTTTACCTTTTTTTTTTAAAAAAAACGGAATTGTAGCATAATCAGTTGAGGAGCTGTTTGTTAATTAAAATGCATAATCAGTTTCCTGTCAACTTGTGCTTGATTATTTCTTGCATGATTGACACGTCTACGCCAAGTAATGAAAAATCAATCCAATCACCGAAACTTGAAAATTAAATATTTAAAACTAAAGGTAAGTGTTGTGTTGGAAAGTTAATACATATCTTTAGAGCATTCGCATTGGTGCCTACTTGATAGCTTACTTGATAAAAGAAGATCACATTGAGTAAGAAGGCCGCATTGGGATTACTTGATAACCTACTTGATTTTTTTAGCTTTGATTTATGTATTTTTCATTTAAGTTTAATTGCATAAATTTAAATAATACAATTTACTTCAAATTTAAATTGCATTATTTTTCTATGATCGCTTGAGCTACACCGTCGGATGAATCAGACGAAGAATCGTGTTGGGGTTCCGCCATTTTTTGAAGAAAAAAGAATAAAATATTGAAAGAGAAATTTGGGGAGCTTGAAGGAGTAGAATTGTTGTTGTGTGAATGAAAGTGTTTGTAGGGATACGTATTTATAGATAGAAAAAATATATATATCAAAGGGCTAAAATAGTTGTTGGCAACAGAAAAAAAGAAAAGAAAAAGGAATTGAAAATTTAGCCGTTAATTTTTAAATTTCAGCACGTGTAAACACGCGCCGTATATATGGACCATCGGGTGGTACTTGAGCCATTGAGGACTCGTCGAATAAGAAGGGCTGCATCGCCCTAGCTACTCGATGCCTCCTCTACTCGAATAAGAGGCAATGCTCTTATTAGTGATGTTAGACGAGGCAATATGTTTATCATTAGCTAGTATCTTAATTTTAATTGACCTAGAAAGTTGGTCGTGATAATATCTTTAATTGCCACTAGCTAGCTAGCTCTCTTTTAATATTTTTAGAATTCTTTCAACATGAATTGAAAGATTTAGTTCTTGCAGTTTCGTGTCCTGTGAGTTGTTACATACAATGATGTATATTACGTTGAATTACGTTTTTCTATAAATAAAAAGAAAGAATATAGCATGAACGAGTAGAGACCGTGTGCGCAAATTCAATGGAAATTTCAATAGGTAGACAAAAAAGCTAAGCTACAACGGAAAATTATCAATACCGTGGATGCGTGTATTTTTTTTTTTTTTGAAAGTTCTTAAAAGTTCCGTGTCACGTGCGTGGTCACGTTATTGGTGTGTCATGTGAACAAAATTTGTGAGATAAAATTAGTACTATATGATATATAGAAATAATAGGGCCGAATGACCCTATTCAACATACAACATCAAATTTTGTCCACCATTTGAAAAAAGATAAAATTTGGCCATTTTTTTGTATGTCATGATTATTCTAACCTTCTGCCTCTCGCCTATCGCTTTAGCATCGCCAGCGCTCTCTTCTCTCTGATATCTTTTCATCTCTATCTCTCGTCTCTCTCTTCTCTCTCTCTCTTCTCTCTATCTCTCTCCTCTCTCACAGCGGCTGACGCAGCAGCGGCGCCGAGCACGTAGATCTCGCGGCTTGGATAGAAGTCGTCGGAAGCGGAGGATGTGGCGGCGGCGGTGGATCTGATCTGATCGGCAGATGGATCTGATCTAATCTGATCGGCTTGGGCAGAAGTCGTCGGAGCGGAGGATGAGGCGGCGGCGGATCTTGTAATACCCCGTTTCCTCGAGCTAAGTTTAGAATAATTTTTTAACTTAGATTTAAGATGATTCACGCCGGATTGAGAAAAAGAATTTATTTTAATTCCAACAAAAATAATTTACAAAAGTATTTGTAAATTTAGTAATTAAATTTATATGCATTGCATATTTATTTAATTAAGCATTCAAGCATCTCATGTTGGGCCTTATGTTTTATTTACCTTTGGATAATAAATGAAAGCCCAACTGATGAGCCCAAGTTTGTGCCCTGTTTTCGTGTTTGTTTTAGGTCTAGATCGAGCCTTTTCCTTTAGTTTTGTGTTGTTTGGTCGCCTGGGAGGGCGTTGTTCTGTGGCAGGACCAGCTTGTGGGCAAAAGGTGCTCCAGGGGTCAAAACTGCTGTCACCTTTCGTGAAAGAGGTGTGTGCCGGAAGCAAAGGGGATTCGGAGGCAAAACCATCCCTTATGCCCATAAGTACCGCACGAAAGCTGATAGGCAAGAGGAGGAGAACAGGGAAAGAAGTCAGAAGCACAACAGACGGGCGAGGTAGGACTGCAAAGTAGGCGCTTGATACGGGCCGAAGGCGGCAGCATCCAAAAGAGACCGATGAGGCTAAACCTCCGCCTTATCCGAAAGTAAACAAATCTTCAAGATACTAGGTCTGAAAATGGATAGCATCTCCATGCCTTGCATGGATCCGGCCGCAACACCATGGGCTGGGCCTTCTGTTGCCCTAATCGCACCTATAAATACCCGAAGAGCTTTCGAAGCCAAGGGTGCTGAAAAACCGACTGTTGTGCATTTTATTTTCATTGAGGAGTTCAAGTTTGCTCCGGCTGTGGGCATAGTTCTAGGTTATCTAACATATTTTCAGTTTACTTTTAATCATGTCTTTTGCTTTTGCTATTTACTTTATGTTTGGCTAAGTTTTATATTCTGATTTGGGCAAGATGGTCTAAGCATGAACACTTAACTCGAGAGGTCTAATTTGGGCATAACAACTGTATGAGCATATTCCCGATACACTAGGTTTGATTCCAATAAGGTTGTAACAACTTGGTTAATTAATTGATCACTAGTTAACTAGGGAGTTTTGGCCACAAGTAATACTTTGGGCAAAAGGCGAAACACCATCGACCTCCAAAATAGTACAACGAGTGTTGGAGCCGTGACTGCGGTGAAATATCTGCGTAAGAGTCAAGTAGGTCTATCTAAATCTTAAAGCATTCTGGGCAAAACACAACTAGCGATAGGCCATCGCAGAGAGCGTGAATGTTGCCCGGGGTAGTTGATTTCTATTAACTAAACCTTCTAAGGGATCATAAACTGAAAGGATAGATTAGGCAAGGGGTTTTTGCGTGCGTGACAAGTGACATTAGGGGTGCAACAATTCTTATGCCTATAACCACTGGTATGCGAGTATAGTGATTTATCTTTGCACCAATGATCGAGTGCCTAGTTCATGTTTAGTGATTCGAACCCAAGTCAGGATTGTTTTGTTATTTGATTCATCTACCTTCACTACAAAAAAACATTTTTTTACCGAGTGATTACCGAGTACTTTGCGACAGTTTTCCAAGAAATATGTATTTTCGAATATTCCCATAATTTACCGAGAGAACGCTGAGAGAATACCGAGTGAATTTTGTACCGAGGGATTTAATCACTCGGTAAAGTTTAAATTTAATTCTTAATTATAGCTGTTCATTTTACCGAGTACACATTCCCTCGGTAAATTGAATTAAATTACTTCCCTGGTTTCCACCCCACAACACTTTCCCTCCCCAAATTAGAAGCCCTAATCGCTGCTGCCGTCCGCCTCATTTGCGTTGCCGTCCACCTCCATTGTTTCCGCTGCCATCCACCATTTGCGCTGTGAGCTCTCTCTCTCTCTCTCTCTCTCTCTCTCATTGCCAGCCACCACATCCTTGTCAGCTTCCTCATTCCACTGTCGCTTTTGCCGTCGCCACGGCCACCGCCGCTCGCCGCCTGTCGCCCACTGCTTTTCAAGTTATACTCCTCTAATATCAGCTTTTCAAGTTATACTCCACTGTAAGTTTCATCTTTAAATTGTAGATATAATATTTAATCGCCATTTAATTTCAATGGCTATCTACGCTGAAGAAGTGAGCTGTGATCATTTCTCTGTAATCTGGTTTCGGACTCTATTAGCAAACTTTCAGGGGATCACTAAATATGATCATAATTATGCACATGAGATGTTCAATCATTGCAGAAATGAGAAGCATTAGTAAAGTCCCATTGATGCTTCAAAACGCAGAACTAATCAAGTTTTGCTTTTATCTTTTACTTCTTTTTTATTGACTACATCAAAGAACATGCATATTCTTGCTGGAAGCCATTCTATGTCCTCAGCTCCTTAAATTTATGGGCTACCATATGAGTTATTCTCCTGATAGATTTGTTTGTTAATAGAAATTACAGGAACAAGACACAGGGCGTGGGGTTACTGCTATTAACAGGAGCTTCCTCCCCCTAATGCTATATTTGTTGTGAGATTTATTATGCCATGTGGAATTTGATGTGAAAAGGTTTGCTTTTCTTTTATATATAATATAATGATGTAGTACTATATACTATTAATGAATTTAATTAAAAAAAACATGAAAATGGTGGACCATATATGATATTGATTGGTAGCTACTGGTCTGGTGTGAAATAAGTTTTTGCTTCACTTGGAATTCCTAGACCAGATTGTTCTATGTTGTCATTTGAAGTTGGATTGTGTTGTTTGAGATTTATGTTGTCATTTAAAGTTCTAAGCAAACCTTGATGAGGTTTATGCTATCTGTATCCACAGGAATTGGATTCGAAAGTCTGGGATTGAGAAGAACACTGCAGAATTTCTAGCAGCTAAAGAAATTGAACTGTGAGTATTATTCCCCAGATGCTATTATTCCCCAAATTCTGCAGAAAACAAACGTATTATTCTTTTTGAGACTACAACTTACTTTCAATTAATTCTAATCAAATGAACAGGAGTTTGAGACTAAAATTTCTATCTGCTCAATCACAAATGCTACAGAATACATGAGAAATTGGTAAAAGTATCTATATTTGTTGTGGACATTTCATAGTGCCGGCCCACAACATATAAATCTATTCCAAAGGCAATTGAATTTGGAAAATAGAGAAACTTTGTAGTTAATAATAACTATTCATGAAATTAATGTTGATAGATTGAAGGTTTGCGGTTCGATCATAACATGAGCAATGGCTCTGTTAGAATAATCGGTTTCTTGTGGAAGATACTTAGAATCATGCTTTTGAATCTGCTATAACTGTTGCTATGTATGTTTCTCCCAATTTTCCATGGCAGGTGAGTGAGCCAGAAAAGTATGGTTAGACTGCTGACTGGAAGAAAGTAAATGTGAGTTCTTTGCTTTCAATTCTATATAGTGATTTCAATTCCTTTTCATTTCTATATACATGTATATATATATGCTCACAATTCCTTGCACAGATTGAGCTCCTAAGCAGAAGTATCCCCTCTTCGATCATCATAATTTGAGGCTTACTTTGAGGTATCTTAGTTAAATTCTTGCATGATTTAGAGCAGATAATTTGAGGTATCTTATAATATCATCTTCTCCTCTTTTTTCTTTCTTCTTGGTTTGGGGCAGGTAAGGTAAATAGAAAAAGACCAATTCAAATATTTCTATATTAAAAGTATATTATATGTGTGCGTGTGAAGTGCATAAGATCCCACACACACAGAGTGACTATCACATGATCTCATTATCTTTATTTACAGGAAGATTTTCAACAGAAAGCCAATATACTTCATGTGGATCTAACAAAGCATGTATGTCTGGTGTCTTTATTTTGCAGTATAAGTGATTTAAGTTCTACAGTTATGATTGATCTTATTGGCTATTTACCATAACATTTTTATGTTTGAACACCTCATTATATGATCTTTTTTATGTTTGTAGTATACCACTCCGCCCTTAACTCGTGAGAAGTATAGGAAGAAGTCAAGAACAAGAAAAGAGATTGAAAGATTGTGAGCAACGGAGGAGCGCGAGCATACACTCCAGCATCTTCAGGCAGAGCGCGAGCAGAGAGTCCGATTGGAGGAGTCACTTCGGGTGACTAATGAGATGCTCCAGTAGTTCTTGAGGTCCCAGTAGTCGAGGAGTAGTGGCTCGGGAGGTTCTTAACTTTCATGTAGTACATTTTGATACATTATAATGATATTTCGCTTAAATGTATTTTATTTAGTATTTTTTATGTTATTATGATATTTACACATAAACATTTGGATATTGAACAATGTCGAATGAATTTTAAATTATGTTTAGATTATATTGTAATTGGATTTATTGATAAATAGGTTGTCGTAACTAGGTATATGAAAAATTAAAATTTAAAAACATAAAAAATCAAACTTTACCGAGGGATTTCCCTCGGTAAAATTAAGGCATAAGCCGACATTAGACCCGACGAAACATTACCGAGACCTAACCCCTCGGTAAATCACTCGGTAAATTTATCGAGGGAATTTTCACTCGGTAAATTTTTTACCGACATTGAAAATAACGACGGGGCGTTTTTATCGGCGATATCTCGGTAAACATTTTACCGAGGGAAAATCATGCATTTACCGAGGGAATATTCCCTCGGTAAAAAAAATATTTTTTGTTGTGCTTTTGTTATTTCAGTTTAAGTTGGAAACCCCGTTCTGCCCATAAGCACGTTGTGGTCAGAACCCTGCAGAATACAAACCACTTTTAGTGACACCCTTGCAGGAGGAGTTACTGCTCAGTTCCCTGTGGATTCGACTCTGGACTTACCACTAGCTAGTCTAGTTGTGGGCACAGGATATTTTATTTGCGCGAAGCTCAAACGACGCTTCGTCACCAACCCATCTTCACATCAAGCCCAACCCATCTTCACTAAGATATTTCTCTCCACCTCCACCGCCTCACTATTCCCCTCTTCAAATATACACCTCCTCCGCCAACACCCAATCTACTCTCTCTCTCAATTCACTCACTTCTCACTCTCTCGTTCCAACACCCGAAGAAAACTTCAAGAACAGCAGCAACCATAACTCTCGATTCACACAGCAGCTCAGCAGATTCAAGCCAAGGTTTCACCTTTAACTCCCCTGCTTCTTCACTTCACTTTTCGATTTAGAAACCCATATTCATGTTCATGTTTTTATGTGTTTATATGTTTTAGCTGCATAACTTTTGAAAGAATAGATAAAGGTAGAGTCTTATTTTTATGTTGCTTTAGAGTCGTGCTTTTTGGAGTGTTGGCTGTGTGGGTGGATCAGTCGAGAGTAGATGAGAGTTGAGGGTGGCGGCCGTGTCTTGCTGCGGTCGCCGGAAACAGATGGAGGTGACGGCGCTTCGCCGTTGCCAAGGAGGTGATCGGCGTGAGCTGTACTGGTGGGCTGAGAAAGAGAGAGTCGTGAGGTGTTCAGAGGTTGGGGGTGAAGAGCAGAGCAATGAGATGAGAGCAGAGTAGGAGAGTAGAGCTGTGCGGAGCTGGGCAGAGCAGGCAGAGCTGGTAGAGCAGTGCAGAGCTGGCATTGCAGAGCTCGGAGGCCAGAGCTGGATTGCAGAGCTCGGATGCCAGAGCTGAAGAGCAGAGCTGGATTGCAGAGCTAGGACGCCAGAGCTGGATTGCAGAGCTCGGACGCCAGAGCTGACCGGCAGAGCTGAAGAGCAGAGCTAACCGGCAGAGCTGAAGAGCAGAGCTGACCGGCAGAGCTGACCGGAGAGCTGAAGAGCAGAGCTGACCGGCAGAGCTGAAGAGCAGAGCTGACCGGCAGAGCTGAAGAGCAGAGCTGACCGGAAGAGCTGACTAGCAAAGCTAGATTGCAGAGCAGAGCTAGATTGCAGAGCAAAGCTAGATCGCAGAGCAGAGCTAGATTGCAGAGCAGAGCTGGGATACCCGAGCTGTAGAGCAGAGCTGGGATAGCCAGAGCTGGTAGAGACCAGAGCTAGTTAACGTAGCAGAGCAGAACAGAGTAGAGCACTTGTGCATTTTAAGTAAACACTTATATGCTTAAGAATGAAATGAGTCATGCATTGCATCATGATTTAATTGGTTATTTATAATTTCCAATTACAAAAGAAAGATGAGTAAGAATATTGTTGGTGTTCTTAACTCAAGAGAAATGTTTTCAATTATTTATTCATTAAATTTTGAAAACCCGGCTAAGTGAATCTTAGAATGTTAAGCACTTTACAGTGACTTGAGTTTAGATTTAAGAGACCTATTAAGAATAAATTTCTTGTAGGCTTTGAACGTCAGGAGGATTAGCACTGCTATTCCGATTCAAAGTAAAGTTAAACGACATGCTTTGCCTATTCAGGTAGGCTTATTTTCCAAATGTATGATTGAGCTAATGAGCTTAAATGTTCGTGAAATATAAACTGTTTATCCAATAAATATTTTTGTGAACTCTACCATGTTTAAGGCTCGCCACAACGAATCAATTGAGGTTCTCTTATAGCCTAACACGTTATTTGAGAATTGTGTACACTTGTTAGCTGACTCGGTGGGTTGATCCCCATCGGGCACTAACCAGAGGCGTTATAAGGGTGCTCGACGGGATGTGTTCCGGAGCATAGTAATGATAGGCATGTCTGGATTAATTTCCGATGTTTATTATACTTGGCTGGGTTACGCCCTCAGTTCAAGTCAGCGGGAGACAGAGATCCGTCGGTGACTAAATGGTCCGGGATCACAGCGAGTAACATAATGGAGTGTGCAAACGCGCGCAAAATAATTAAGTATTATATGAAATGTTTTAACATGCTTAGAAGTTATTTCACTTCAAAACCTTCTAATTCATGTCAGTATGATTGGATAAATTGTTCTTCAGATTATGAAATGTTTTAAAGTTGCAGCCCACTAAGTACATTAGTACTTAGCCCAAAAATCTTCAATTGTTTTTCAGGTTAATGGCTGGTGCTGACGGGATGAGCTGAGGCTAGAGTTCAACTCCTTATTTTGACTTCCGCTGTAGAACTAGCCAGTATATGTCTTTTGTTTTCATTAACTTAAGACCTTTATGTTGTGACTCTAAATAATATCTTTTGTTGAGTCGAGACTTTTAATTCGCAAGTATTTCATTCCATAAAAGTTGGTTATCTGAAGCATGATACTAAACTTGTGATCCTGAAGTTATTATGCTTGTTGATTGATTTGTATCACTTGAATACCTGTCTTTCTTCATCCAAAGGGGCTAAGTCCGATTGTTATCCCTTTTATTCGGATTTAACAAGGTTTTTCCCTTGTTTATTTTAAATGATGAGTCGTGCCCCATTATAGTTATTGTTTCAAGAATTGGGGTGTGACACATATCATATGTGAAAAAGGCCCAAATACAACCTAAACCCTAAGGCCCAACATCTTATTATTATTTTTTTTATTAAATTTTTTATAAATTTATGTTAGAATTCTATTTCGCGGGTGTCCGATGGATAGCGGGTGGCAGGTATCCGACGGATAGCGGATTAACGGATACCCGACGGATAGTGGATATCCGCGGGTGGCGGGTTTGGGTAGCATTTGATATCCACGGATAGTTTCGTGGTTAAAATCTACTATCCATTTAGTTTGCGGATATAGGTATGGATAATCACTATCCGTGCCCGTTGTACCCGATTGTCATCCCTAGTTTGCTGAAACAAAGCAAGCTTTTTCATAAAGTACAAAAGATAAGAATAAAGAAATTTTGAAATTAAGGTTTATGGACTTAGTTAAAGAACCTCTTAAATTATCAAGATCCAAAAATATGTATGGTCAAAAATATATAATAAGCCACCCGCTCGCAGGCGTCAGGCGAGATCTCTACATCATATAAAAATGAAAAAATTACTTACACACGGATGAGACCGCTATACTATATAAAGATGAGAAAACTAATCATATTAGTAATTTTGTTGGAAAATTGTTATTAAAATAATGATAGAAAATTCGGCGATTTTCCCTAAAATACACAAAATAAATACTATAAAACCAAAGTTGCTATCGGACCAGGTTTTTTTTTTCCCTACGATAATAGCAAATAAATTTTGGCGAAAAGATATTTCTTCTTTTTGTATATTTTTCTATTTGCTATTATCTATCTATATATTATACTCCCTCCGTGTCGAAAGTAAAGTGGCATATTTTTGATGGACGGAGGGAGTATAAAAGAGCAGTATAACAGCTACTTTTTTCCACAAAAATTTCTCTTTCCTCATTTTTTTATTTTGATTTTTTTATAGAAATCGTCAACTTTGATTAATAAAAAAATATTCAACATGGATGTTAAATTAAAGATAAGATCTTTAATTTGATATAAAAATTATAAAAAATAAATTTAAAACGAATAAGTTATTATCAATTAAAGTTACAAATTTTTTTTCTCTCTCATCTTTTATCTCTCCTTTCTCTTTTATAATTTCTTTTAATTATCAATGAAAATCAATTAATTGGTAATTGAAAATTTATATACTTTCGAATTTATGTTTTTTATTGAAATTATGTCGTGGATAATTTCAATTTTTTATTTAGATTTATATTTACATTTATTTATATTTAAATTACATATATTTAATATGCATATTTATTTATTTATTTATTTAAAATATCGTTCAGTTTTCATACTGATCGTGCATCGCACGAGTGGGCGTGTGCTAGTTTATATGAATATGTAGGTTGCTTGAAATCATATGCCTGAGCAAAATAATTTTGGATTGGGCCTCCGCCTCACATATATCATGCATCTTAAAAAAGAAAAGAAAAGAAAAAAAAACACACAATAGGTGGAATATATACCCGAATTTATTTATTTTATATACTTTACAATATTTCGTATTTGTTCCAAGTTAATTTAACTAATTGAATATCTTATATTTACCGATATAGCTTGACTATATATATATATATATATATATATATATATATATATCTGGAAATAATTAATCTCAATTTGAGACCTTATAGTTATCATCGGTACAACGCAACGAAAACCCAAATATTCGATGGATGATTGGGACCTCTTGGCCCAACGTGTGCTTGGATGATCTCGATCTATTAGGGTTTTTATTCCAAATTTTTATAGATACAAATCAAAATAACTTGCTCTAAATTCTTCATTAATGATCTATTTGTAACCCCATGGGCACTCAAACTTGCTCTCTATCTTACTCCGGCCGGCGAGATGGCGGCGAAAAAAACAAACATGAAAAACAAAAGATACGCAGACATATATATATAGGCCAAGGGGGCGTGCGTTTACTTTGTATGATTGATAAAATGGATGATTGAATATTTTTATTTTCAAGAGTAGGAATCCCATCCTTTTGATGGGATAATTAGAATCAAGCAAAATTAGCTTAAATAATAAAAACAATCAAGAGCCTTGGGATATCCCAAAGTTTCAATCCAACAAAGTAAATAAGGGATTAACCTTACTATTTTTATAAGACTAATCATTCAAAATAAACGCTCCCTAAAAAAGAGAGAACCGGTGGTGGCAACAATGGCGAACGGAGGTGGTGGCAATGGCGACGGAGAAAAAGAAAATGTCATTTTAAAGAGAGAAGAAAATAAAAGGAATAATTTGTTTCTTACAACAAATTTGTAGATTAATTAAGGTGAAGACTACTAATTATCAAGCTTACAGTCAAATACAAATCATTCATAAATTCTAAAAGAAACATAGGTACATCACTTCAACAATAGAAATAGAGGAAGTCTTGTGGATCAGATCGAGGATCATCTAAAGAGGCGCCAAAATCCATCGGATGATCTAAATACTATAAACATCAAATTAAATTATAAATATGTATGAGATTAGATCCAAATATTTGATCCATCAAACCATCTTACAATATAAAAA
This sequence comes from Salvia miltiorrhiza, assembly GCF_028751815.1. Taxonomy (NCBI): domain Eukaryota; kingdom Viridiplantae; phylum Streptophyta; class Magnoliopsida; order Lamiales; family Lamiaceae; genus Salvia; species Salvia miltiorrhiza. Next base: position 181,249 of record NW_026651554.1, read on the forward strand.
AACAATCCAATATATACTAGAATAAGAATTAAAAACATAATAAATATATGAATAAAATATAAAATAATTATACTTAGACCATTTCTTGAGCACTAATTTGATCGCAACACTTGAAACTACTATCCCCTTGCCATGTCCAAACTATATCCTTCAACCCCGGCCTAATATCCTTTTCACGAAACCTAACACACTCCAAAGTGTAGCCGGAAACTTTCGTAAACTCGACCACCGTCACCTCCGGCGCCACCTTGAACACCTCCGCCGTGACCGAGAGCCGCCCCTTCCGGCCCTCCACCGCCCCCAACAACATCAACTTGAAGTCCTTCAACCTCGCAACCCTAAACCCTAATTTCTTCCCAACCATCTCAATTTTCCCTAGCGTCACCTTAGCCGAACGCCTAGAGGTAAATGTGAAGTCCCCTCTCCGATGGCTCGCCACCAACGTGTCCGAGAGGTCGAGACGGCCGGTCGGCATCGATGAAATCAACTGAAACGCATTCAACATCGCCGGAGAAGAGGGGGATTTCTTGATCATCGTAACCTCAGTTTCATCATCAAGCATAGTAAATTCTTGCATGGAGATAGAATTAGGGTTTCGCAAACCCCTTTTGAACCATGCGACCCGCATAATACCCGAAATCGAGATCCGTTTACCCGGATTCGGATCCAACAATTTCATCACCAAACGCTTCGCTTCGGTGGAGAACCACGGCGGAAATGAGTATTGTGACCTAATCGCCTTCTTGAACATGACGGCGAGGTTCCGGTCGTCGAAGGGGAGGAATCCGGCGAGGAGGACATACAAAACGACGCCGCACGACCATATATCCGCATTGGCGCCGTCGTAGCCCTTGGTCCGGAGCACCTCCGGCGCTGCGTAGGCCGGGGTGCCGCACCGGGTGTGGAGGAGGCCGCCGCCGTCGGCGCCGGAATTATCGTAGAGCGCCGAGAGGCCGAAGTCGGAGATCTTGAGGCGGCCGTCGGCGCCGAGGAGGAGGTTCTCCGGCTTGATGTCGCGGTGGAAGACGCCGCGGCTGTGGCAGAAGTCGACGGCGCCGACGAGCTGCTGGAAGTAGCGGCGCGCGGCGGCCTCGTCGAGGCGGCGGCCGCGCGGCACCGAGGAGAGGAGCGCGCCGCCGGCGGCGTACTCCATGACGATGAAGATCTTGGACCTGGTGGCCATCACCTCCTTGAGCTCGACGACGTTGGGGTGGCGCACGCGCCGCATCACGGCGATCTCGCGCGTGATTTGCTCCATCATTTTCTCGCTCTTGATCGCTTCGTCTTTCTTGATCACCTTGATCGCCACCGTCTCCTTCGCGGCCGGCGGGAGGCGGCGGCCGAGGTACACTTTGGCGAAGGCGCCGCGGCCGAGAAGGGCTCCCATTTCGTATTTCCCGAAGAGGATTTTCTTGGCTTCAGCTGCCATTGTTGAAACATGTAAATTAAAGAAGAAATAATTGTGAAAAAACAGAGAAAAAATAATTAGTGGGTACTAATGAGAAATGATGATGTCGAAGAGTTATAGGGTGTGTGGGTGATATATATAAGATATAATCGAGAAACGAATTATATTAATGTAACTTATGCAAATGTTAATATTATCTGCATGTTTGAGTGTGTGGAGTGAAAGTCATAAGGTGTTGGTTTATATTTTAATTGAAAAATTAATGTAACCCTTGGTGGATCATAGTGGACCACCATGATATATATACTCCTATTCGTAATTGTAATTATTTAGTAATTGTGGGAGCATTAGTATTGTAGTCACTATTCTGAAATATAATCAAATAAGTTATCCACGTTCAGCGAATATGGAACCACTAAACTTAATATATTTCTTCGTTTATATATGTTCCGATAAACTTAAATAGATTAATTCATAATCCATTTTATAGGGTTGGTTGTACTTAGTAAATTAGTGAGAAATTTGAGTTAAAATGGAAAATTTGAGCTACCACCCTTTAGTTCAGATTTTGCACTCCTGTTTGTCTTTCAATTTTAAGGTGTCGCCCTTTAATTTGAGTTGAAATGGAAATTTGAATTGAATTTGAGTTCAATTTCTAACAGTGGAATAAAAAAAAAATCGAATAACAGTAAATTTTGGAAGAAAAAAAATTAATTAAATTAATTAAAATTTTCAAATTTTATGAATTTAAAAATTTAAAATTATAGTTCAAACTTAAAATAAAAGTAAACAATTCACTAAACATAATTGGAAGTGGTGGAGAGAAATCTCACTGAGTGGTATATGGAGAAAGGTCATTTTTCCCCTTATTAATCATATTGTGAAAATGTATCAGCAAAATTATTTTGTATTATCTCTTTTATGAGATTCGATAAAAGTTATTTTAGTATTCAAAGCACACACTCAGCTCTCGTCATAATCTCACATCAGATCTCCTAGATGTTGATGAAGACGACACCTACAAATTTGTACCGACTGAGGTTGTCGAGAAACAAACCATTCTAAGAAATGGTAAAGCAATTCCACAAGTTAGAGTTGTTTGGGATAACAACTTGGGAAGATGAAAAATTTTTGAAGAAGAAATTCTCTTCTTATCCTTGGGAACAAAGATCTTCCATTGGGAAAGCTGATCTCATGATTCCACCAGTTGCTGAGGAGGAACGAGTTGATTTTGAGGAAGGAACCAAGAGGATTAGAGTGTGTGACAAGAAAGATAATGATTCAACCTTTATTGAAGAGGGAGAAGCAGCTGTTAAAGATTGTCAAAGATGAATGCCATGTGTAGGAGTTGCTAGCCTAGCTGTAGCTTTCTGCATTTACTTGTTTTAATTCCAAATACGATTTTTACTCCATGAAAGAAAAACATGTTTTAGTTCGTTGTTGTTTTCCGTGTTATCTAGGGTTGAGCGCTACTAAGCAGGAGTGAAACTATGTCGTTTAATTAAATGAAATACGACGTCGTTTTCTCCCTAATTTCACCTTCAATATAAAACACATCTGTAACCCTTATTTCGAAAGCCCTCTTCTATCTGTTCTTCAATTTCGAAAACAGCAGCTGCAAAATGGAATCTTCTCCACCCATTTGTGAGCACAAGATCGAAGCTGCTATGAGGACCTCTTGGTCCGATGCAAATCCGGGGATGAGATACTACGGCTGCTCGTTAGGCGCGGTAATGTATTTGTTCAAGTTTTTTTTTTTTTTTGGTTTGTTGTTGATTATCTTACATACATCATCTATACAGGACAGAAGGTACGATTTTTCTTCCAATGGATTAACCCAAGGCCGAGTTTACTTCAGAGAAACTACATTGCTAAATTGAAAAAATGAGAGGGATGAAGCCCGCGAGCAACTCCGCATCCAAACTTGCTTGGCTAGAAAGAGCAAGGAGTTGGAGGAGGATGCTTGGGACAAAGTTGGAAATATCACTGTTTTGCACCACGAATTGGAGGAGGAATTGGCTGCCTTGAAATCAAAGCGTTGGTGGATGGAGAAGATGGTGACAATGGCTATGCTACTGATATGATCCTTGACAGACTGTTCAAACGAACACGCAAACGGAAGACTTAAGAACGAACAATAAATAATAGAAGATCCCAAAACCTCTGAATCTAGCCCACGGAATGATATAGATGAACGAATTCTCTATACCCCAACGTGATGTTGACGCAGCAACTCGGGGACGATGAATGACACCTGACGAGGGTTGGTTGACTCGTCGTTATGCCGATAATTGAACTCATCTTGGAAAAATCAAGAAGAACTCGGAAACTCTCAAGAGAGAATAAAACTCACAAATTGGATTAATGAATAAGCTAATGGTCCCTAATTTTCGTGCATAACAAGTCCTATATATAGGGTATGTGAAAACCTAACTAAACTAGGAGAATAAACATGGAAAACAACTCTTAATCTAATAAGGAAACAAATCCTTAGTCAAAACAAGGTATAAAACTCAAAACTGACTCAACTAAGGGCCAATTTCAGCCACCCTAATATAACCCACGAAAATAATAAAATAAAAATAAATAAAAAAAACTCGATTAAATCAGCCCACATATGCAACGTAACTTGGGCCTCCATGGCATGCATCATTCCCCTCCTCTTGAAATGGATTTATCCTCAAATCCAAAACGTCAATTCAAATGTCGTGATCAAAAATCAGATCTCCGTTTCTTGCAAGAAACGACTGTTAGACTATAGCTTTTCTCCCTTGTCCATCATTCTTCTTCTTTGGCTCTAACTTTGACTTCTGTTGAACCTTGAACATGAAGGAGTTCTTGCTGAAAATATCGCCATGTTTCACTTCTCTTCCGAACAGCCATGGTTGCTCCAACCATTTATATGTAGCTTGCATCGGCGCTTAATCACAAAAGAATTCACTTTCATACTTGTCGATTTGAAACAGAACCTTCACCAACTTCATCAGCTTGGTATCTCCAATATCATTCATCCATTGCAGCTTAGGTTGCTTTAACAAGATCATCCCTAACTAATTTGCTACATCGCATCTGATTAGATTGATGTTATTTCGTTGCTCCTTTTCAACGCCCTTAGCTTGCGTCAAAGTCTTTGCTTCCAAAGTAGTTGGAGTAGATTCCTCAAGCACTTCCTCACGTGAATCCTTCAATTCTAGCAACTTAGGATTAGACTCATCATCTTTAACATCAACCTCTCTATCAACTACCACCAACTCTTTTAGATTCAGACATGCCTCGTCTTTGATATCCACCACGACTTCCACTTCAACCTGCATCTCCTTTGGATTCAAATGGTGGCTTGTCTGGTTGATACTGACAGTGTCTTCTAGTTGTTGCGTTGGCAATGGCTGATTCTCATAGATCCAATTATCCCACTCCCCTCCAAGATACGATTTATGATCGTGTTTCTTTTGGATTGATGGAATATTTTACAACTTGATATCCTCACGATCTCTTGCTTCACCTCGCCTTTTCTTGTTGCCATAAAATTGTCAATGAGCATTCTCGAAGTCTTCCTCGCAAGATTTTTCTTATTTCATAAGACCCCTTCGAGGACACCTAATTGATTGCAGAAAATTTTGAGCTGGTCTTTGTTGAGATTGCTCAATTCGATATAACCATGAGAGGCTTAAACTCATTCTTTATGATTCTCCGCATCTCTTCCACCATATATGTAGTCAAATCGGCTCCAATCATACTCATATTGATTAGGATTCACAACAAATAGCGAATAAAAAAAATGAATCTGAACACAAGTCAGATTGAATCTAAACAGAGCTAAAAACTAATCTAACGAAAAAAAATATTCATTTTTTTAATACGATCTGATTATAAACAGATCTGATCTGATGTGAATGAAAAAAATAAAATAAAATAAATTTCAAATAGAAAGAACCTGGTCGAAAAGACTGGTTCTGAATACCAAATGATACGAACCTTGTCAGACCGTTCAAACGAACACACAAACGGAAGATTTAAGAACGAACGATAAATAATGAAAGATCCCAAAACCTCTTAATCTAACCCACGGAATGATATAGATGAACGAATTCTCTATATCCCAATGTGATATTGACGCAGCAACGGGACGATGAATGACACCCGACGAGGGTTGGTTGACTCGTCGTTACGCCGATAATTGAACTCATCTTGGAAAAACCAAGAAAAACTCGAAAACTCTCAAGAGAGATTAAAACTCACAAATTGGATTAATGAATAAGCTAATGGTCCCTAATTTTCGTGCATAACAAGCCCTATATATAGGGTATGCGAAAACCTAACCAAACTAGGAGAATAAACATGAAAAATAACTCCTAATGGAAACAAATCCTTAGTCAAAACAAGGTATAAAACTCAAAATTGACTCAACTAAGGTCCAATTTCAGCTACCCTAATATAACCCACAAAAATAATAAAATACAAATAAATAAAAAAATTCGATTAAATCAGCCCACATATGCAACGTAACTTGGGTCTCCATGGCATGCATCAGCTACTGTTGGTGTTGCTTATTGTGATAGTTTCTTAGAGTTCTTTGTTTTCTGCTTTGTTGTTAATGGGAGTAGTTGTAAGAGGTTATGGTATTGGTGTAAACATATTTAGGGCATATCTTATGTTGTACTAAGTGAATCAATTTTCAATGATAATATGATGATTCAAATGGTGCTTTTTGATCAAAGAGTTTATCTGTTTGCTGAGTTTTACATTCATACTCATTATAGTAGGCTAATTCTGGTGCTTGTTGATTCAAATGGTGCTTGCTGATCAAGTGGAAGTAATAACACAATTGGATACATAACACAAATTCATTGAAGATTGAATTGAACCACAATGTACCAGAATTCTAACAAGAAATGAAAAAAGTTGTCTCAAATATCATAATATTACATGGATTACTAAACCAGAATTCTTATCATCATTTGCCCAATGTCGAGCTAGTCTATTACACTTGCTTGAGTTCTCTTTACTCCATTACACTCCATCATTTCCGCTTTCTTGAGTGTTTGGGAGCTTAGATACCTTCCTTGGATTGATGAATTTTGAACCCCTTTGATTGCTAGAACCCTGTGAATAGCATCTCAATTAGATCTTGTTTTATACTAAATTAAAGAGTAAGACTTAATCCTTTAATCATTACCCTGACATAGATGTTCCCTGACTCTGTGACCATCGTGCCAATTTCTTTCCTAGCAAGTGCTCTCTCCTTTGCAATTGTTTTCTTGACTTGGAGTGGGAGTGATGTTGGAGCTCGAGGATTAGGAGGATTTGGGGCAGAGGCTGCATTTGTAAGAGAGCTAGTCTCTGTTCCAGTTACTTGGCTTGATTGAGCCTCTGAATGAGCTTTGGCTAGATCAAATTTCCCCTCCGGATCACTGGCCATCATCTCAGCCAAGTAACTCCTCAATTTGGCATAATGAGCAGTCACTGAACCCCTCAATGTTTCCAAAGCAATTGATTTTGCTTTGTACAATCTGTTTGACTTCGGTTCTGTACCATATCTCTCACAAATATCAGCCATCAAATCATCAATTGTAAAATTCTGCCTCATCTTAAAGACATCCAAATACTGTCTTGCTATCCACTTTGAACTCACTAGTAAGTTATCCCTTCTTATTCTACATGTATGAGGCTCTGATGAAAGATATTTGATCACAAAAGTTCCCTCATTCTCAACCACACTACCATAGCACCTCCAATTGCATGGCTTCTCACATCTTGCCTCACATTTTCTACTACCCACCCTACTAAAATGTAGATTACATCCCTTACAAATTGCTTTGGTTGTCAAAGCATCCCTGCACTGTTTCCCACTCGCAAATCTCATTCCTAGTTCAAGTTCCAATCTTTTATGATCACATCTTGGATCATAAGTAACCTTCCTCACCCTATTTCTTACACCATCAAACTCTTCATCAGTTTCATAAGGGCAATTTCCATCTGTACTGTCCTCATACTTAGATATAGCCAAAGCTTGGTCATCCACTGCCGCATCATCATTTGCCGCAGCAATGCATCTTCCAATATCATTAAAGGTGTCTCTGTCAATTCTAATATCCCTACGGCTTGAAATGTATTACTCATCCTCGTCAGCTAACTCCCTATTATTTAGGCTATCTTCAGTTTCATCCCCATCTCTAGGAGCATAATCATCATCACTTTCTTCCTCACTGACCTGATTCGACAATTGGACCCTCTCACTTTCAGTGACTCTATCAACTTGCCTCTCACTAACCTTCTCACTCTCCTTTTCATTAACCTTCTTAGTAATTTTTTCAATCATCAGTTCATCAATGCTTTCACTCACCTTCTCAGTAACCTTCTCAGTGTGTTTATCACTAAATTTCTCCCTAACTTTTTCATTGATAGTCTCCCTCACAGTCTCTACCAAATTCTCCTTACGCTTACCCTTAACATTATCAGTTAATTTCTCCTTACCCTTAGATTTCTTTGTAGGCCGCTGCACCTCAGGGCTAGCTTCATGAGTTGCATCCAAGTTATGAGTAGTTTCTTCTCCAACAACCATATTACCCTCTCCAATTGACAATGCAGGTTTCTTACCACCCTCAACATATACTCTAATATGTCTCTGATATGGAGTCAGCTGACTTAACATAGAAAGAACATCATTGTCGTCCTCAAGTAAACTAAAAGAATTTGAATCCTCCTCCTTACACCAAATATGTTCCCATGACTCATATTCTAACTTTTTAACTTCATCAATTAAATCGAAGTAGCCAAAGAAATCAATATCTAACCCACTACGGCACTCAATTTTTCCCCCATAATATTGTTCACCCCCAGTGTTAGTTTCATGGAATCGCCCACCATGTTGTATAAACATTCTAAACGAACTGCAAAATTAACAATAGAAGAAAAGACAGAGTTAAATCAACTTATTCACACACTAAATTCATTAAATTTCATACAATTGCAAATTTCACTTACCTATCTGCCATCTTCAACCTCCCTCAACGATTTCTTCAAGTTTCAGCTTTTTTCACAACCCTAATTTGGAAATAAACGAAATGATATAGGACGACAATGATTCTAGGGTTTTTTTCCAAAACGAGGTCGTTTTTAATTAAAAAAAAAAGGCATGTCATTATTGTCACAAGAAAGGTCGGATGATAAATGTACACGTTGGATCAGTAGTGCCACGTATTTGGCTGAAAATTTTCGATGGGCCAAAAATTAAAATGGGTGCAAAGGTTGAGTATTGTTAGGAAGATTTCAAAGCTCGTGTCTACATTTAAAATCGTGGAAATTAAGTTGGTGAATTTATGCCAAATTAACCTAAAGAATTAAATTCTCTTCTTACCTTATTATTTTCTTCTCATATCTTTCCCTCATTTCTAATGACTTGATCATTTATTTCCTTTATTAAGCCAAGATCGCCCTAACAAAATTATTTATTACACCAAAAATATACTCCAGTGTTCATAACAACAAACTGTCAACAAAAACAAGATTGACAAATCTGTACTCTCATCTTAATAAATAGAAACTGGTTGTATTATTTTCTTATTTTTGTTTTATTTTTGAATTGTGTAGAGAGCGGCCCAAAAGTAGTTAGCGCAATGAGTTGTCATTGGTATAGGAAAAAATCATGAACTTTATATAGAATTCTCGATAAAGAAATTATAAGTGGCATTGACCTTTATGCCTGGTCAGGCTGGTCCATTTGGGATATGATATACTTCCTCCGTCCATCAAAGGTATGACACAATTTCCTTTTTCGTCCGTTCACAAAAAATATGCCACATCCATTTTTAGTAGTAGGGTCCACACCATTCCACTCACATTTAAAGTGGGACCCTTACTCCACTATCAACTTCACTCACATTTTATTAAAACTCGTGTCGAAAGTAAAGTGGCATATCTTTAGTGGACGGAGAGAGTAGCTTCTATTGGACACCACGATACAATAAATCAATTGACAACCAGAAGAAATCTTATCTCCCAACTCAACAACACAAAATCGTATGCTAAAAAAAATGAAAAATCAAGAAATAGGCATTCTTGTTCTCATAGGTGTTAAGTCAACAAATAAATGAAACTTAATACCTATACAATACAAGTTCAACAATGTGACACTACTACAAAAGTTTACATACATAACAGTGCATAGATAACGGTTTTTTTCAAAAACCGTTATCTATGAGCGCACTTTTAGGAATAGATAACGGTTTTGCAAAAATCCGTTATCTATGTAGTGTTGTCTATATGCATAGATAACGGTTTCAATTAATTCGTTATGTTTTTGCGTTATCTGTTAGTTACATACATAACGGTATTACAAACCGTTAAGCCGACCGTTATCTATGTGCGTCTTTTTATAACGGTTTTTCTAACCGTTATATATGAGCACTTCAATACTGTTATGTATTATTTTTTATAGTATTTATTTTTAAATTTAATAATATTATAAATTAAAACCCTAATTATCACTAGAAGAATTCTCCATTTCCCACTTCCATCTTCTTCCCCGAATCCGCGATTCAGTTCCCAAACCCATCTTCTACCCCGATTCAGTGCCCTAAAGGCTCCGGCGCCGACTCACCCCGGCGTCGATCTCTATTTCCCTTTGTCTCAACCGTGGAGGCAGCCACAAACCACATTCCTTTTGGCCTCCAATCTTAAAACCCTAGGTGTCCCCGTCGCCGCCGCCAACCCGATCTCCGCCGGTCAGCAAGCAACGAACATCGACGCTGCTGTGAGAATTTTTCCAGTTTCCCTAGCGTTGTTCTTCGCCCCTGTTCCAGTTGCTGGTTTGCCTTGCTTTACCCCAGCAACGCCTCCGGTAAGAGCATCTCTGCTAAGGAGAGGAAGGCCGGCCTCGTTCCGAGCATCGTCTTCGAGGTTGAGGATGGCCAGCACGGCGGCAACAAGCGCATCATTTCTGTGCAGAGCAATCAGGTTAAGAAGCTCGTGAACCATTTAGGGCAGTCTTTCTTTCTCTGGCTGATTTTGTGAAATATTGGTCTGATTTTGTGAAATATTGGGGTTTTCTGTGGTGAGATGTGGCTGAGCTAGCTCTAAATGGCTATTGAACTTTTGCTTTTGTTTTTCCATCAGTAGACATGAAATGAAAATAATTCTGCATTTAAATAGTGAAATGACTTTATGCATGATGATGGCTGCTAAATATTCTGCATTCTGAAACAACTTTATGCCTGATGATGGCTGCTAAATATTTTTATGTACTTGAAGTTTACCCACATATTTCTTTTTGGAACTTGCTAACCACAAGGGGGTGAGTCATTTTGTACACTTTTTTGGTCGTATTTGATTTGGATTTCCCTAACCTTTGTATTTTTGGAATGAGGCCAATAAGAAAAATCCAGCATCTTTTAGTTCTTCATATGTATTATTGTCCTTGCATTTACTCAAATCTTCATGACTTTGTCTGGTTTGTTGGCTGGGCTGTAACCGTTAGCCTGACATTTCTCTGGGATCTTATTAGGAAAAGGTGTTGTCTAACTTTGAAATGCATGGAAACAGGTTGATGGAAAAAAGAACAAGGTGTACGGGCAAAATCTTTGCTATCTGGCTAAATTGTTTCTTGATCACAAGACCCTATACTACGATGTCGATCTGTTTCTGTTCTATGTGCTGTGTGAATGTGATGATAAAGGATGCCATATGGTGGGCTACTTCTCAAAGGTAATCTTTTTACTTTTTAGTGTTCAGGGTTTGCCTGATCTTTAGCTATATATTACTACTGGCATTTTTCTAGTTAACTATTAACATATTGCAAGTCCACTTTTACATATAAGCCTTTTGAACTAATTAATATTTTTGGATACAAGCTTGATACTCATTTGACATTTCCCATTACTTTTCTTCCTGTGCTGTTGTTTAAATTTATCATTGAGAAGAAGAGCTGTTGTCTCTTCCTACTTTTGACATAGGTGCAATGAAACTTTTTAACACATGATGCATGATCGGTTGTTAGGGATGTGCCAGCTTGACATTTCTAAACTCGAGGATGCCATACTCTTAATAGTAGCCCAAGAAAAGTTCTCATTATTCCCCTAACTTCTCTTGGATTCACATGATATGCAGGAAAAGCACTCGGAGGAGTCTTACAATTTAGCTTGCATTCTCACTCTTCCTCCTTATCAGAGAAAGGGCTATGGAAAATTCCTGATTGCCTTCTGTAAGCTTCTCGTTTATCATCATCAGTCCAGTTCGTTGCATGCCATTATTCTGATTGCAGTAAATACATTGGCGTTGGACACGTATTATAATCATTGTGTATACTACCGTTTGGCATGATCTTTTATACTAGCATGATGAACTGTAGGAATGGGAAATATTTATTGCCATTTGGATTTATTTTTCTATAAAAATTGCATGTGATAACTCTGACCATCTGTACAGCATATGAGCTTTCAAAGAAGGAAGGTAAAGTGGGGACACCCGAACGGCCACTATCAGACCTAGGACTCTTAAGCTACCGAGGATACTGGACACGTGTACTTCTAGATATACTGAAAAAACAGAAGGGCAACATCTCTATCAAGGTTCGCATTTAAACTAGTTCTATCAAATTTAAAACTATGGTCGCTGGTAGAGCTCATACATGATGATACTCATAATATTTGTATTTGCTCTATGCATTCATAATCTAGTAATCTCCACTATAACTTATATTGGCTCTGAGATATTGTAAACAAAGGTGGATGGAACAATTAGTAGTGGCAAGATATTTTCAAAAAATTCTGACAATAAAATATTGAAGTATGATATTCCACGTTGCAGCGGGGAACGGAGTGCCTAATTCTTGAAGCTTTCAAATGGATTGGGCTGTATCATCATAACTTAAGATAGAAGACCTCTTTTCGTTTTCTGATAATATAGCTGCTCGAATTGAAACTTGTTGTCTTAGCTCCAATAAGTCATAACTTTCTCTTCCCTTGTACCCCTTGTTTTATTTTGACTCTCTCCCCGTTGATTCTCAATGCTTCTCATTTCATAGTTACTTTTCTTTGTATGATTGCCTTCTCCAGGAGCTCAGTGACATGACAGCCATCAAAGCCGAGGATATTCTGTCCACGCTTCAAAGTTTAGAGCTAATCCAATATCGATGTCAAATACATAATGCAACTGAGTTTTTGCAGTATTTGAGGCGTGGCTCTGAGTGATTTGGTAGTATGTTCGTTGACATATGTGAACTGAAAACTTTTGCAAAATTTACACATCAGTTGTTTCTCTGACTCAGTGCATCCTATTTAGGGGAAAATGTGTTTCTTGAATTGTGCAAATTTTTCATATCAGATTGTCATAGAATACCTTAAAGCTTGGTTTCATTTGGATGTTCTGAAAATGTATTCTTTTTCATTATCTCATGTCTTTTAATTTTCACTCTTGGTTTATTGGTGAGTGTGTTTGTGGGAGGCAGATGTCATTGTGGTTGGCTGGACAATTTCCTTTGTCTTCCATACATATTCCATTTAAAATTACATGTTTTCTTACTTCTTTGTATTAACACTTTATATGCTAAATGTGAATGTGTTCCTAATGCCATTTGTGATTCAACGGTTTACTTTAATAGGCAGCAGCTATTATGATATTATGCACTGTAACAAGAAGCCTTTTTACCTCAAAGGATTGGAAGAAGATTCAAACGTCATGGATGCGTACCTCATGCATTCGGTATATACTTGACCCATTCTATTTTATTTATTTATTAATATTTACATGTTTTCAACTACAAATGTTGCATACATATGTACTTACGTGGAACACAGGTCATCTTCTTGATACTACTCTTAGCTGTTATTGCCTTTATCATTAACTTAATTGATCATATTGTGATGGATGACATCTTCAATTGGTGATGAGTTTAACTGCTTTGGGAATATCCTTGTTTGACTTTGATAACTCTTTGACATGTGGTTCTTCTTACTCTGTTTTATTTGCTTTTTGGATCCATATCTGGCATAAAACTAAGCAGAGCACAATAGTAATCAGCGTTACTTATCAATTTAATTATGTATTGCAGGCAACTCTTCCTCTGTGTATGCGTTGGGCTATGGGCTGGACTTATCATTGGATTTGTCACTGAATATTACACCAGCAAAGCTTACAGGTGCAATTTGTTTTACTCTGATGGAGTTCCCTTATATGGAGTTCCCTTATACTTGTGAAGCTTGATTTGTTCTTTCCTTTTGGTTAATGTTTGCTCCTTTGATTTTGGGATTTCCCTATACAGCCCTGTACAAGATGTTGCTGATTCCTGCAGAACGGGTGCTGTCGAGAATGTTATATTTGGCCTTGCCTTGGGATATAAATCTGTTATCATTCCCATTTTCGCAATTGCAATTAGCATCTTCGCAATGCAGACAGAAATTTATGTGATATTTATTATATTTGGATGATAATGTATGAATATTTTGGATGCTATATAATATATGTTATCGATGGCAATGTCATTTTGTTGTTTTAGAATTATTAATTTAATTTTCGAGACACATAACAGGAAAATTTTAAAAAATATATTACAGTTATAAAAAGTGCAAAAAACCGTTATGTATTCTATCAAAGATAACGGTTAAAACCGTTATAAAAAGTGCAAAAAACTGTTAACTATGATAAAATAAAAAATAAAAAAATTAATACATAACGGAAAAATCTTAATACATAACGGTGAAAAACTGTTATGTATTCTATCAAAGATAACGGTTAAAACCGTTATAAAAAGTGCAAAAAACTGTTAACTATGATAAAAAAAATAAAAAAAAATTAATACATAACGGAAAAATCTTAATACATAACGGTGAACAACCGTTATGTATTCTATCAAAGATAACGGTTAAAACCGTTATAAAAAGTGCAAAAAACTGTTAACTATGATAAAAAAAATAAAAAAAAAAATTAATACATAACGGAAAAATCTTAATACATAACGGTGAAAAACCGTTATGTATAACCTTTATAGATAACGGATGCGTACTGTTATGTATGACGCATCGTACCGTTATCTATGCTACTATACATAACGGTTTTGAAACCGTTGTGTATGACGTATAGAATAGATAACACCACTATACACAACGGTTTTTTTGCTCATAGATAACGGATAAAATCCGTTATCTATGAGCGTTTTTCTAGTAGTGTGAGCAACTGTATGTAGCAGAGAACATCTAAATCATGTTAAACAAGGACCAACTCAAATTTATAAGTACTGAAATTAAAGAGATGCCTCAATTTTTCAGGCCACACGGAATAAAGACTAGCATCTTGACGGCTTGAAAAAAGCACATGAGCATGAAAAATATAGGACTGCTCTAAGAGAAGAAAACGAAGGTCCAACTTCAACTATTAAAAAGTCGAGAACCCATCATCCTCGCTCACCTGCAACAACATCATAGGTGTGCATGCAGCTTAATCACACAATCAAACAATTCTTAAGCTGTCTAAACCAATAAGCATCTGAAATTTGAATCAAGCATATGAGTGCTCCCAGAAAAAGAAACAACTGTTGCGAGACAGATCGCTCAATTATTATATTACATAAAAATTCCATATAACTAATATCGATTTTTCTTCTGGGAGTGAAACCAAAAAGAAGAGACAAACTGATAACACTCATGTTTCCATTGTTTTTAGTGTTCTTATGATGTAAATTTTATAGGAAATTGAGTGTTGGATGATTGTTTTGTGCTTAAATTGCTTTATCTTGTGAAATATGTTACTTGCTCGTACTTTGATGATTTTTATAGAAATATGGAGTTCGAATTTGGACCAATGCTCTTAATGAAAGTTGTAGATCGTCTCGATACGAGTTCGTAGGCGCAAACGGTTCGCAAATCCGAGTTCGGACGAGGAAGATATGGCCGAAACAAGAAAGTCGCGCGCAGCAGTGAATAGTACCCGACGGGAATTTCCGAATTTTCGGGATTTTGCGGGATTTTCGGATTTTATCAGTATTTTCGAGCTCTGTACTGTATTTATCTTTTGTGCCTATATATAGGTCATATTTTCCTGACCTAATAGACACATCTCTTTACCTCTCTTTATTTCTTTTCTTCTTCTTTTTATTTTTAGACTTAGAATTTTATTGCTTCCATACATTAGCTTTATTTTTCCTGCAAGATTTCAGCTGTCATTCAACATTCATTCCGGGTTTTATCTAATTCAGTTTTTATTATTGCTTTCTTTTTAATTATGTTTATGCTTTCTTTTGCTATGTCTGGCTAGTTTCGTTTAGCTGATTCTAGGGTTTGTAAATAGTTGATTGAATTTATGTGATTTATTTGTTAATACATTTGTGCCTTCCAGTTTATGATTCATAATTTCTGGTGCTTAATTTCTTGTGAATTATCTGATCAATAGTTTGCATGTTTAGCTATTCGGTTTGAGACCTAGCGGAGATAACTGTTTAGCGGATTCAGGAATGTATGATATGATTTTAACCTTGAGACCTAGCGGAGATAGGTGGATCATAGGGAGATATTCTTAGGAGCTATTGGGAGTTAGTAGATTTTCTTGAGACCTAACGGAGATAGATAATTTACTAATCTACGATCGTTGCTGCTCTAGCGAGAGTGATTGATATTATAACTGGATTAAATTGGTACATAGGATTAATAGATTAATTGCATAGATTTAGTTAATGAATTTACTGCCCTAGGATCAGTTGTCTTTTATTAATTGAGTTTTCTATCCTATTTTATTTGGTTTGTTTTGATTTAAGTTATCTACTTCATTCTTATTTGTGATTGCCTGAATATTACTAGGGTTTAGTTAGGATTACTTAAGGTGATTTGTCATAATAGTCCCTGTGGATACGATACTCTGCTTGCTGTTTATGTGCTACAATTATACTGTTTAGTTGCAGTTTTTATTGCTATAATAATAGTGATCACAAACACGGCTCATGCACTTTCTTTTTTATTAAGAAAGATATTAGCAGAGAACATGTTTCCCTTCAGCAGCCTCTATCTAATCATCACATTAGTTAGACCTGGGCAGCTACAATGTCGAGGCACAACATCCAACTTAATACTACAAATTACATACCAAACATGGCTCACTCAACCAAATATCAGATCGGGGGTACTATATTGTGTCCACTGACAATATATTGTTCAAAATTTTATCAACCAAATTTTGATTTTCCAAATTAATATACAGGATGAGTTTCCCAATATCCCAAACTGAAACCCTTAGGACTAGGGCATACATATGCAACATTGACACATGTCAATCTCAAGTCGTGCATCTACAAAAATAGAAGAGCATGAAGATATAACATGTGACATTAGTATATATATCCAATCCAAATGTGCCAATTGTGGAATCTGTTGAGCTGGTAAACTTGAGGCTAGAAATCACTTCCATTGATGGATTTTGCAGACCATAAAAAGCATATTTCCTAATTTCGCAATATAATATGGGGAACAACAATCATAATCCCAATAAGAGGCTGCATGGATACATATCATATTTGACATCGTACCACAACTAAAGAGGCAAAGGGAAAATTAGTCTAATTCTCTCGCTAATTTCTAAAGAGGTGAAGCTGTGAAGGTACGAACTATACGAGTGAGAAGCAAGTGGATTCCCACAGAGCCACAAAGATAATCCCCCAATTTTTAAGGCTAGGAGAAAATGTTAGCCTGCTTTGTTTGTAAAATAATGTATTCTTGAATTCCATTGATATGGCGAAAAGAAAAGAATATTCACATGACACATCGCATGTTAGGCTTTCCTCATTTTTTTTTAATCCTATATTGGAGTATAATTGAGATACTAGGTAAATTGCAATGAAATAAAACAAATCGAATTTATCAAAACAGGACACAACTCTCCATAATCATCATGCAAAATAGACAAGTAGCAAAAACGGCAGGGATATCATATCATGAAGATCAACGAGTGACCACAAATCAAATTCACGATGCAAAACCTCAACAATTCCTCAAATTTCACCTTTCTCATTTTGCGGCTATGCGAGCGATGAAATCCTCGTAGCGGATCTTGCCATCGGATCCGACATCTACCTCTGGGATCCACTCGTCGAACTCGGCAGGCTCCAATTTCTCACCAATTCTAGTAAGGATGTGCCTGAGCTCCTTCACGACGATGAAACCGGTCCCCTCTTTGTCGAGGACCTGGAAGGTGTCACGGAGCTGTTTGTCAAACGGCTCCACCTTCAAGTGCTTCGACATGAGGTCGAGGAACCTCTGAAAATCGAAGGGCGTGGTGAGTTTCTCTTCGGTGATTATGGATTTCAGTTGCGCCTGCGTGGGGTTGCCGCCGAGGGAACGCATCAAGATTTCGAGTTCGGAAGTCGAGATTTTGTCGTCGCTGTCAGCATCGAACAAATTGAACGCTTCCTTCATCGATGCTATTTGGTCATCAGTCAGCCCCATTTTTCGTGATCTTTTGCTCTCTTTTGCGGTTGGCTATTGTCTGATTCAATTCCTAAGCCTCTCAATAGTTTCTGTTTTCGAGAGAGAAATCTGATTATGTTGTCGATGATTGCGCAAACTAAGGGTACCTCCAACAATGATCCCAGTTTCTAGTTTTTAAATTGCCACATCACTGCTACATCAGCTTTAGAAACTCACTTACTTTTTTTATCTAACATCTACTCTAACAATAGACAAGTTTCTTATTTTTAGAGGGTCCCACCATAATACACACTTCCTTTATATATGAATATACTCTTTCTAGTATTTTGATTTTATTTTTAATTTAAACTTTTATATTTTAATTATCTAAAAATTAAATCGACTTATAATTATAAATAATAATTAAAATTACATTATTGAAATTAAAATTTTGTCGCTGTATAAAATTTAGCCGTTTGACATACTATAATTTAATCAATAATATAATTGAAAAATTAGCCGTTTATTCTTTTATTATAAAGAAAAACAAAAAAAGAGAACAAAACACTCAGGCGAATAGATGAAAATGATAAACAATTAAATGGTGAATTAGCCGCAAAAAGAAAAGGAAAATAAAAATGAAAAGGGCAAAAGTACAAAAGGGGCCCGCATGCAAATTTGCACCTGGTTTCCTCGATTTCTATGTTGAAACTGGTTCCTCCTTCCTCCAACGGTAGCTCCAAATTTAAGAAACTACAAAAAGGTGCCATTGGAGGCACCCTAAGTGAGAATGGAAATGGTAAAAGTCATACTCCCTCCGTCCCCAAAATAAGTTCCTCTTTGGGGACGACACGTGTTTTAAGGAAAAATGGTAAAGTGTATTGATAATGGAGAAAAATATGTTAGTAATTAGTATTGAGAGTGGTGAAAAGGTGAAAAAGTGTTATAATTAGTATTGAGAGTGGTGAAAAAGTGAAAAGTAAGAATAAATAATTAAAGTATCATTAGTGGTGGGGTAGTTGTCCAAAAATGGAAAGAAAGAAAGAGGAACTTATTTGGGGGCGTCCTAAAAAGGAAAAAGGGGAACTTATTTCAGGGACGGAGGGAGTATTATATATATAAACCATTTTTTTCAAATGTTACATGAGGTAAATAGTAGTATTTTTTTAAGATAAAAATAAAATTGAGTAGCCTTTTAGTTAATGATAATATTATCATAGAGTCTTAGTGTAATAAAAGTTTGCAGAAAACGTGGAAAAGGGTGACATATTTTTTTTTCTCATCTTAAAGAATATGAGATATAAAGTAGGTGAAAATCAGTAAAATGTGATAAAAATTTCTTTCTTTCTTTTTTATGATTAATTTTCAAGCAAAGAGAATGCATCCTTGAGGAATGCTGCAGACTGCTTCTATATTCCCTCAATTTGTCTCATTATATGAGATGGACCATATATTTTGTGTAGAATCTAACTTACTAATATTTAACATACAGAAAAAAAAATACTATATTCAAATAGATATATGTACTCAGAATGCTACAATTACTGTTATATCTCAAGCATACGTAGATTTAGAAAATCATTTTTTTATATAGATTATATATTTAACTTACCACGTCCAATCACTCGATGCATGCTAAACCTCGTTTACGTGTAGCTGACGTAAATCCAACTCGGAGTATTGAAATTAGGTGATATCATAAAACAATTCAATGAGAAATAAATTATTTTTTCTTATAAATTGTTGACCTCCTTTTTAAAAAATTTTAATATCTTGCTATTTCAATTAAATAATAAGATAGAAGGACAAGTAGTTTTTTTTTTTAGGGGGGACAAGTGTTATGGTTGATACTAATAGTTGTAAAAGCATTTTGACCTTTGACCCTTAACCACGTCGAAAGGTTCCAAAGACTAAGTTAGCGAGGTGCTCAAAAATGTTATTCATAAATTGACATTCAGATATGCATCATCAATTATAGATTAAATTCACGAATATGATTGGTAATATCGTAATTAGTTTATGATTATAATGATGATCATCAAAATATTATCAATACTTAAAAGCTCCATACAAAATAGTGATATATAGAATTTTGATCTCATCACTAAAGTATTAGTAATTAAGAAGAGAATGAAAACAAAACTTTATGGTTACTTGGTTTGGTCCGCCTAAGAAAAATGCCCATTTTAGATTGGGCTGACCGCCCCAAATAAATTGAGGGGATATTACTTTTTCTTTTCTTTTCCTTTTTGTCGAAGGGTAATTTTATATGTAGCCCCCATTTTACTCAGTGTAGCCTTTAATTTTAAAAAAAAATAAAAATATTAATGAATATACTATTTTGCCCTTGTAGCCTCCACAATTAAAATTTTAATAACTAAAATTCTAAAGATACAAAAATACGCTAGAATACAATAAAATGTATAGCCCCAACAAAATTGAAGATCAAAATCTATTTTCAATCCATAAAACGAACTGGAAAACCAAATACCCCAGTTATCCATGATTGATATGCCTAATTAATGGAACCCTATCTCTGTATTCGAAATGTTAATTTTCTCTCTCTTCGGAGAGAAGCAAATTTGACCGAAGAATTGCTTTAACTGCCGCCGCAGTTGACTGTACCGATCGAGAGCTGGAACCTCGATTCCGTCCATCTTCGGCCTGCGTCAACCTTCAGCCGCGGACTCAGAGCTGCGTCAATCTTCAGCCGCGGACTCAGCCGCGATCCTCGCTCGGAGCTACCTCGCCGCGGACTCAGAGCAGCGACGCCATCCAGGTCGCCTTCAGCCGCGCCGTCTGCTGCTCGTCCCGCAGCCTGGAGCCGTTGCTGCAGTGCAGAGCTCCGATCTGCTCCGGCAAGCTCCACCGCGATCTGCTCCGGCACTGTCTTCCTCGCTAGTTACATTCCTCGCTAGTTACCGCCGCTGCGGTCCCTTTTCCGGCGAAGCCGCGCCAGACCAGCAGCGCCGCTCCCCAACGACCGTCCCTCTCGGCTAGGGTGGATCCCCCTTTGACCGACCTCCACCGCGACCTCGATTACGCCTAGCTGCAGCACCTCGTCTGCTCTTCTTCTCAAGGATCCTCCGCTGCGTTTCCTTATCCGGAGAAGACGACCCAGACCAGCAGCGCAGCTCCCACACGTCCGCCCCTCTCGGATAGGTTGGATCTTGCTGATACAGTGCTCAAATCTACCTTTTGACTTATCTCTGCCTGGTTTTCTCCGGGGATGGTTTTCATGGCTTCCTCTTCCTCTGTTCCGCCTAACCTTTCCCGTGAATTGGTTATTGTCCCGAACGTTATCTCTGCTGATGCTTCGGTCCCTAGATCGACCCTCCCTGGATCTGATATTGGGAAGACTATTTCGCCGGTGAATTCTACCCCTCAGGAGCAATCACCAATCATTAAGGGTAAGCCTGTTACTAACCCTCGACGAACTTACGCCTCCGCGGCTAGGGTTTTTTCGCCGAAACCCCCTGATGTCTTAGCACAAAATTTTTGTGCGCTCCATCCGCATACTACTGGGGAAAAGATGGTGTTACATATTCCTGATTCTATTTATCAACAACAGTTGCATGAGCTTCGTTTTGCGCTTCATGCGAAGTTACTTTTACCTAAAGGTAGTCTTCCTCGGACTTCTTCGGATATTCAGAAGGAACTCTCGTCTTTGTGGCGTTTGGATAGCCGGTTTCGCGTTGTCACTCTGGGAAAAGGGTTTTTTACGCTTCAATTTAGTAGGGAATCGGATATGCTTACTGCTCGCTCCAAACTTTCATGGAAGCTTTCCGTTGGACTTATTCGCATCCGTGATTGGACGCCTCTTTTTGATCCGTATAAGGAGTCTTCTACTATTGCCCTTGTTTGGCTCCGAATTTATTACTTGCCGCATGAATGTTGGCATCCGGAAGTTATTACGGGCATTGCACGTTCGGTGGGCACGCCAATTAAGCTTGATGGTCTTACTTTTTCTGCTGCTGTAGGACACTTCGCGCATGTCCTGGTCGAGATTGATGTTTCTAAGGTTACTCCCACTCACCTTTCGGTTGCACGTGGCAACGTGGCTTTGGAGGTGGAATTTGGTTACGAGTCTATGCCATATTTTTGTGGTATTTGTAAAACGGTCGGACATTCTTCGGATAGATGTAGTCGAAAGCCTAAGGACCCCAGCTCTGTGGAGACTGCGGTAACCAACAAGGTCTCTACTTCGGTTCCTACTGATACTCATGCGTCGGTTCCTCCTGCTGCGGCTTTAGAGGATGATTTTCGTCCGGTGCAAGGTAAAAAACATTGGCGTCAAACCCAACGATGGAATAATATATCTAATGCTCCTGTCACCACTAGTCAGAATGGTTTTGAGGTTCTTGGGGAGGAATCGGATACGGAGATGATTTATGAGGAAACTGAGCGACCGCTTCAGGCCGACGTCGGGCACAAGGCTCCTAAAACGGGTATTTCATCTCCTAAAAATACAAAGAATCAGCCCGAGTTACACTCTTCTGCTGGGAATACCCAAGTTGTTCAAAAGACTGGGGTGGATTTCTCTCCCTCGGCCAGGGAAAACAGCTTACCTCAGGATCAAACGGACGGCAATTTAGCTATTACCATTACACCCACGGCCAAAGATGGTTGCTCGGTTTTGGCTAAGGGGCAGGTTCAATTGCTCTCTACAGTTGGGGAATTTCATCAAACAGATGTCGGGCGCAATTCTCCCTCTCAGGTTTTAGTTCAATCACCTGGAGTGGGTTTTCCTTTGGCTACACAAGATCAATTGGGACCTGATTTGGCTTCTGTTAGGGACGCTCAGAGTCGGCTCTCGTCAGCTTTGGCTAGGGTCAACTCCAATGCGTCTGGTTCTCGATCAGATCCTCCTGCTGACAATGTTTATGAGGGTAATACGGGCAGCGCAACAAGCTTTGATCGTGGGTTTTCCTCTGAAGATCAATGGGATTTGCGGCGCCATATTGATGCAAAACGGGTTGCGCGTGCTGAAGATGAACAGAGAGCTGAAACACCTAATGCCCGGCCCAAGGCTTTTTTAAATTTAGTCCGTGAAGCCAATGCTAATGGTATGCCGCTGCATGCTTATACTACTTCTTCCCAACGACCATTTTTGCAAATTATGGATGCGGTGGTTGGCGAACGTTGGAGTGATATTATGGACGCGGAAGAGGCTGCGCATCGTGATGATAATCCTCGTAATGAGGACGATGGTATGTTGTTTTTACAATGAATATCTTTGCATGGAATATTAGGGGCTTTTCTACTGCCCGTAATCTTTTACACAATCATTGTGTTACTCATTCCCCTTCACTTGTTGGAATCTTTGAGCCCAAGACGTCTTTTAATCGTACACAGTCTTCTTTTTGGCATTCAATCAATGTCCGACCGGTGCATCAAAATGATAGAGGCGTGCATGCTCCCAATATTTGGATTTTTGCTTCTCCGACAGTAAACACTAAAGTTGTCTTTTCCTCGGATCAAGCAGTGGTGCTTGAGGTTGGGATTCCGGGGTTCTCTTTCTTTGCGGCGTTTGTACATGCGAGTTGTAATTATATCTCGCGTCGTTTACTTTGGGAAGATTTAGCATGCTACTCTACTGGTAGCCTTGTTGTCATTGGTGACTTTAATGCTCTACTGGGGGCACATGAGCGTAGGGGTCGGCGTAATCCTAGTAATATTGCTTGTCGGGAGTTTCGGGATTTTATTGATGATAATATGCTTTTTCAGCCTGTATCTGCTGGGCCTATTTTCACTTGGACTGATAGGCGTCGCTTTCCTGTCACCACGGAGTCGGTTTTAGATCGTGTTCTCGTTTCCGCTTCGTTTTCTGATTATTGGGATAATATCAGTTATCGTGTTCTTCCGAGGGTGGGTTCTGACCATTCACCTATTATTCTCAATTGTTCGTTTTCTCAGGTGCATGCTCAAAAACATTTTCGTTTCCTGAATATGTGGTGTTCTCACGAGGGCTTTTTGGATTTGGTGAAACATTCCTGGTCTCTGGAGATTGATGTTCGTTGCCCTATGGTGCGGGTAATGCGCAAACTCAAGCGGCTGCGCAAAGACTTGAAGACTTGGAATAAAGAGACTTTTGGAAATTTCAACGTTGCTTTGTCTGGTTTATATGAGCAACTAACCTCCCTTCAGAATGTTATTGGGGTTTCTGGCTACACGGAGGAGTTGTTTGATCACGAGATACAGCTTGAAGCTTCGATTAACACTATGCTCTCGCGTCAAGCTTCTCTTCTCCAACAGCAGAGTCGCATCAAATGGCTTTCAGATGGGGATCGTAACACTAAATTCTATCAAAATATGGTGAGGATGCGGAGATCTCGTCTGAACATTAAGCAGCTTCGCATTGGCGACATTTTGATTGATGATCACACGATTATGGCTGATCATGTGGTTCAGTTTTACGTCGATCTTTTTGCTGATTCTACCCCGGATATGGATCGATCTTGGATTAGTGCGCACGTTCCTAATTTAGTTACTCAGAATCAAGGGGAGTCGCTCATTTGTTGCCCGTCGGAGGATGAGATACGGGCAACGGTTTTTTTCCATGAATGGCAACGGTGCTCCTGGGCCGGATGGTTTCAGTGGTAAATTTTTTCAGGTTGCTTGGGATATTATTTGTTCGGATGTGATCTCTGCGGTGCAACGTTTTTTCCAGAGACATTACTTGCCTAAGGGTTTGAATTCCAATTTCTTAACTCTGCTTCCTAAGAAGGATGACGCCGTGTCTATTTCTGATTATAGACCTATTGTCTTGGGAAATTTTTTGTTTAAAATCATCACGAAAATCCTTGCTACGCGTGTTAATACCTTTGCTTCTGACATTATCTCGCCGAATCAGTTCGGGTTTGTGGCGGGACGGTCGATACATGAAGGTATTTTGCTCGCGTCAGAAGGTGTTAATTGCATGAATCGGTCTCGTAAAGGGAATAATATGGCCTTGAAGGTGGATATTAAGAAGGCGTTTGATACTCTGAATTGGGAGTTCATGGATGTGGTTCTCAAGGCGTTTGGTTTTCCTACGGTCTTCAGAAATTGGATTCAAACTATCTTCGCTTCTGCTCGTATTTATGTCATGTTTAATGGAGTGGTGCATGGCTATTTTGCTTGTCGCAGAGGAGTGAGGCAAGGAGATCCTCTCTCTCCCATTCTTTTCGGTTTTGCTGAAGATCTTTTGAGTAGACTGCTTCTCCACGCGGTTGATAATGGTTTTATCTCACAGATGCAAATGTCTCGCCAGTTGTGTTTCCCATCGCATTTGTTGTATGCTGATGATGTGTTGCTGTTTTGTCGCGCTTCTAAACGTTCGTGTATCATGATTAATTCTATTTTGCAAATTTATGCCAAAGTCTCGGGCCAACATTGCAACACCGATAAGTCTACTATTTATTTTGGTAAGGGGGTTCCTACGCAGGTGTAGAGGCGTCTTCGGCGTATTCTCCATTTTTCTTTTGCCTTCCTTACATTCACCTATCTGGGGGTTCCTGTTTTCCCTGGCCGGGTCTCGGCTTCTCATCTGGTCAAGATTAAAGATTTTATTCTGTCGAAGTTCTCTAGGTGGAAGGGTTTGCAACTTTCTATGGCTGGACGAGTTTGTTTAGTGGCTTCGGTGATTCAGAGCTCAGCAGTTCATAGCATGCTTATTTATCAATGGCCGGCTAAGCTGCTTCATGAGCTTGATAAAGCTTGTCGCTCTTTTATTTGGACTGGGTGTATCACGTCAAAGGCTCGTTCCTCGGTTGCGTGGAATAGGGTTTGCGCTCCTAAGCTGAGGGGTGGTTTAGGTGTGAAGAGCTTTTCTGATATCAACAACAGCTTTATGTTCAGATTGGGCTGGCAAGTCATAAAGGAACGAACCCTTGGTTTCGATCTCTTTCGCCGGCGTTATCTCTCCCCGATGTTAAGTCCTTCCTCCCGTTGGTTTTCCTCCTCTATCTGGCTTGGTGTTCGTAAGCCGATTCAGCAGATCGTGCAGGATACATTCTGTATTATTGGACGAGGAGATTCCGTCTCTTTTTGGCATGACAATTGGCTCGGGTATAAGATCTCCTCGCGCCTACGTATTCCGAGCTACATGGCTCCTTTTCTCACGCACAAAGTGTCAGATTTTTATTTTGATGATATTTGGCATCTCACTGATTCGTTTCTGGTGGCTTTTCTGGAGGTTGCTTTCGACATTATCTCGCTTCCGACTGGGGATATGGAAGATGAACGAGCTTGGGTGCACTCTCGGTTTGGCAATATTTCGGCTTCTTTGGCCTTTGATCATTTCGCTCCACCTTTTCCTTCGGTGGATTGGGGGAAGTGGATTTGGGCACCTTTCATCCCGGTGCGTCGTTCTATCACTTGTTGGCGGATCATTTTGGGCCGTCTTCCTACTATGGATGCGATTCAACGTTGTGGTTTCATTGGGCCTAACATTTGCAGCCTCTGTCTCAATGCAGAGGAAAATATAGATCATCTTTTTTGGGGTTGCAACTTTGCTAAGCCTTTATGGGGTTTTCTTTTCTCATGGTTTGAGATGGAGGTTCCATTTTTTCATGATATTGGCAGTTTCATTATCTTTGCTATGAATTATAATGCAAGTGCGCAGGTGACAAGCCTTTGGCGTGTGGGCGTCATTACAATTCTTTGGGGTATCTGGTACTCTCGTAACCAATCTATTTTTCAAAATGTTGTGGCCTCACCTCATGCTTTGATGAAGCTTCTTAAGATTTCCTTTTTGGAGGCTGCGAGCAATTTTAAATTAGGAAGCATGGCGAACTCGGTGTTTGAGCTTGGGATCCTTCGTCGCCTTGCTGTTGCAGGCAATCCGCGCCCTGCTCCGATCACCATTACCATTGATGTGGGCTGGACCCTTCCTTCTCCTTCTTGGCTCAAAGCCAATATCGACGGGTCCATTAGGGGTAATCCTTCGGTGATGCATGCGGGTGGTGTGGTCAGAAATGCCTTTAATTCGGTGGTGGCGTGCTTTCACTTTTCGGCAGGAGCCGGTTTTGCCTTTGAGGCGGAACTTTTTGCTTTTATTATCATTCTTGAGAGGGCTGCTGCTCATCAATGGTATAACCTCTGGATTGAATCTGATTCAACATACGTTGTTAATGTCTTCAATAATCGTGAGGTTCCGGTCCCGTGGCATTTTCGGAGCAGATGGCGGGCGGCGCTTAAAGGTGTGGAGCACTACAACCTCCGTTGCTCTCATAACTACCGGGAAGGTAACCAAGTTGCCGATTACCTCGCTTCCTCTTTTTCGCAGGAAGGGTTTTGGCTTCATTATATTCCTGAGATTGCTCAGCTGGTTTTCGATGATGTACATTCTTCCTTTGTTCGCATGGTGCGATAGCTTGTCCTGGGTTGTTTGTTTCGGTGCTTGGTGGGAACCGGGGAGATTTGGGGGTGAGGGTACGGCCGGAACTTCCGAAGTCTCCTCAGCTCAGTTTCCGCCGCACCTTGTTTCTTTAATGTTTTCTTTGTATCTAGACGGGTACTCTTTATCCTCGATTTGAGGTTTTAATGAGGCCCGGCCCTGGTCTTCTCTTTGGGTTTTTTTAGGTTCCGTTTTCTTTAATAAAATTTCAATTCAGCAGCAGATATGCCTAATTAATGTGGAAGAGAAATTGGTTAATCCCACACAGAAAAGTCGACTTCTACGACTTCCCTCAGCAATTCAACATCGAAATCGTCAAAAATTGCGACGACATAAACTCTTGATCGTTCCACTGTGACGCCCTCTCCAACTTGGGCTTCAGCAAATTCGCCAACGATGGAATTTCTGGAATTTCGTTGGAGCTCTCTACCACAACCAGATGTCTAATTAGCGGTACAAGGCGGTAGAGCCCAAATTCACCAGAGCTTTCTATATCCTATTCTACATCGGGTTTGCAATCGAGAAGTATCTATTCACCAAAGAGCATCCTTGTATCATTGTATGTAATGATTTGATAGGATAAATGTTGTAAGAGAAAGGCAATTTGTGCAGAGCAGTTACTACCTATTCGATTGAAAATATATGTTTTTTTTTCAAGGAATTGTGTTCTTCTTCAATTTTCTTTTGCACGTTTCTTTTTGAAGGAATCTCTTGAAGGTTTCTAATAATTTGGGGCTGTAAGTTTTATTAAAATTCTTTGTCGTATTTTTATGTTTATAGATTTTTAATCGGTGGAGTTTTAATTTTGGGGGCTACAGGGGCAAAGCAGTCTATTTATTACTATTTTTTTTTAATTAAAGGCTATAGTGAGTAAAATGGGGGCTGTGTATATAATTACCCTTTGTCGAAACAATGATATTTCTAGCCTATTAATTTATTGGGCTTGGAGAGAGCTGAAAACTTGGATTAGATTTAAAAGTTGGGATACTTGAGATAGGAAGTGATAACCTTACTAGTACTTACTTGCTTAGAATAAAAAAGATCTTTGATAATTAATTTAATACTCGAATTTAAATGAAACAATGCATTCATATTATATCGGTTATAAAGAAATATTCTAGTAATATAAATAAATAAAAAATAATAATTTAATAATTTCATGAATTAATTGGCTGTAAATTTATAGTACCAAAATACATACACTTCAAAACTTTTTGGTGTTTTCCATGAATGTCAATTTTCCTAGAACCAAAATTGACATTACAAAATTAAAATTAATGTTGCAAGTTTATCGATCAAGACAATATATTTTGAATATTACTTTTTAAAATAAAATTGAAAATAAAAAGAAATTCAACTTAGAATCTCTCTCCATCTCATCACCTAGTCTACCCCCTTCTTCTGTCGCCGCGGCTGCTTCATCCCCGAGGACCAGCTCTCTATTTTCTATGAGTTGGATTTCTTTATATTTTTCATTTTCTTAAAAAATAATATATTCAAAATGATGTCATTTTGATTGATATATTTGCCACGTTAATTTTGATTTTGTCACATTAATTTTGATTTGTGAAAATTTAAAATACATGGAAATTTTCATAAAATCTCATAGTGTATATTTTATCAGCAATTTTATAGTGTATGGAAAAACTAAATTATGACTATAGTAATTGAATTTACAATCAATTAATTCTAATTTTATTTAGTGATCAAATACTTTTACGTAATAATCATTTTACCATCAATTCTATAGAAAGAACATGACTATTACTTTTAAGAGAATTGCAATTATAAAAAAAAAAAAATCATTTTCAAATGATATACCAATTTTACTAAACCAGTCAGTCAGGCCGAAGAGCATTAACATTACTCCATCCGTCCCAGAAAGCTTGAGCAGTATTCTTTTTCGAATTATCCCGTGAAACATGAGTATTCTCTTTTTATGGTACTCCATCCGTCCACAAAAATTATGTGTTTATTACTCCCTCCGTCCCGCTTCAAATGTCTCCTTTCTTTTGGGCACGGAGATTAAGAAATGTGTAAAAAGTAGATAAAGTGGGTATAAAGTAGATAAAGTGGGTTGGTGGAAATTATTTAAATATTAGGTATAGAGAGAGAGTGTTTTGCCAAAAAGGGAATGGGTCATTTGGAGTGGGACAGCCCAAAATGGCAAATGGGACATTTAGAGTGGGACGGAGGGAGTACTATTTTTATCCGTTCATAAAGATTGTGTGTTTTTCTTTTTTTAGAAACCTTCTTTATACTTTAAACTTCATTCACACTCAAAATTTACAAAATATTTACTAGTATTTACTTTTACAGTTTGGTGGGTCAAATGACAAATGCTACCTTTTAACACTAAAATCACATCTTTCAACTTTTTTATTAAAATTTGTGTCCTCCACTCCACCACACACTATTTGTAAACGAATAGAGTAAAAGTTTTATTCTTTATTCACATTTTTTCATTTTTATCTATCACAATTAACAACATAAAAAATACTAATATTTTAAAATTCGTGCCAAAAAAAAATTATTTAAATCTCGCGGGAATAATAATAATTATAGGGTGGGTTCTCTTTATCAAGGAAAAATAAATAAGAGTCAAATAAAAAATAAGAAATAATAATAATAATAATTTAAGGAGTGAAATTTTGATTATTCTTCATTTTTCAAATCAAAGTATTGGTGAATTAAGTCAGAAAAAAGAAAAAAGAAAAAAGAAGAACGAAAAACGGAGGTGGTGTTGGTGTGAACATAATTCTCCTTTCCACTTGTAGAACAATTTTTAATAGGTAACAAAATTTGGTTTCCCCTTTCGCAAGCCAAAAATCAGAAGTCGTTCGATTCCATCTCGCCCACCCTACTAAATAAGATAAAGCCCATAATTTCTGAACGAAAACCCATCATTCAAGAATTATTCTTGCGATTGATTTTGGAGATATCGCTGAGGAATTTCGAAGCAAAATAAAGAATCGATATTAATGGCGGCAAGCGAAGGAGAAATTCAGCCGAGACTGCAGGAGTTGCAGAAACAGCTGGCCAAGAAACAGTTGTTCGAGGGATCTGTTTCCGAAATCAGATCTCTTCTAAAACAACATTATTCAACCGCTTCACCTAATCTACGCAAAACGGTGCGTGCCTTCCATTTTATGTTAATTTTGATATGTGTTCGGATGAATGTGTTCGAATTATTGAATGATGTTGCTAGTCGATTGATGGGAAGTAAGAGAATTTGCAATTTTAGGGTTTTGGATTAATATTTATTTTATCGAGTTCAGAAATGGTCGGGATGATTATGTTTAATTTGTGGTTGATTTAGAAAGGTAAGAATCACTTAGGATTATATTAGTGTACTGTATTGACTAAGTTCAGAAAGGATTGAATTTTGCCAAAATTGAGAAATTGAAATTGATGAATGGGAAATTGATCATGTTTACTGTTCTGGCATATTGTGGATAGCATATTAGAAAGGTGTTTGAGTTATTGCTCTAGGTTTGTCTTGATGATTCCTTGAAAACGCTCTCGTGATCGTTGCAGTTTTACACCGTTGTGTGTCGTGTTGCAACTGTTTTGAAGACGAGACACACTTCCCCCGGGTTTTGGAATGCTGGGCTCAACCTCTTCCAGGAGGCTGAACAGCTCGTTTGGGACGCCTCCGAGAGAAAGCACTTGCAGAGCTGCATTGCTCAGGCGCAGGACCAATTAGGCGAAGTACAAAACCGGTCTGAAGACTCTCGAGAGAGTAGAAGTAATGGAGGTGGAAGATCTTCAAAAGCTTTCCCATGTATATTTGTGCTATCTTTGAGCTTATGGTGAAAATGGATCTGATGTGTATTGTATAGTGCAGGTTATTTATTTGAAGGGCATCTCACTGTAGACCGTGAGCCTCCACAGCCGGCTTGGTTGGTGCAAACGAATCTGCTGACTGCCGCTGCTGCCTTGCTTCATGGTGAGTCGTCAGCAGAGCAGACGGGGATTGCCAACTCGGGAGAAGGTGCTACGAGCCTACTGCACGAGCTGGTTAATAGCCTGGATGATATTCTGCCGGAGGTATCTTCATTCTTCCTTTTTCTTCTCGAGCAACTATTTCTTACATTTGCATCAATTCATTTGGCTAGCATCTCTGGCTCTGCAGAGTTTTAATCCTTCATATTTTCTTGCAATAGAAGACGACATTTATAACCCCTATTTAAATTCTTAAAGTGAGTAGTTAACCCTAACTAGGGATTAGTGAACCCTAATGGAGATTAATACTCCTAAATGGGAATTGGTGAATGGTGACCCCTAATTGGGGTGGATGCACCGTGCATTCATGTACACAAATTTTTATCATTTACATTTGTTGTGTACGCATATTCTTGAATTGAATAACTCGACTATTTCATCTCTTGTCTATATCCATGCCTTGCCAAAATTGCATGTTTAGTTACTCACAAAATCATCCAACATGCTTAAAATATCATTACTCAAAGCCTATCATAATTTTGACGCTCTCAATCTTATTGGTTCAAGTTTCTGTCAGCTGATTCTGGGGCTCCAAGAGTGCCACCTGCTAGCAAGGAAGTCGTGGCAAATCTCCCCATCACGAAAGTTACAGAAGGAATCTTGGTGAAGCTCGGTAAAGATGCCGTGTGTTCCATTTGCCAGGAGAACTTGGTCGTAGACGATGAGATGCAAGAGTTACCTTGCAAGCATATGTTCCATCCTCCTTGCCTCAAACCATGGCTGGTTAGATTTATCGCAGCATCTAGATCTCCTTTTAAACTCTCTTTTGCCCTAATGGAACATAAGTTTTTCTATGAATCTTTGATTTGATAGGATGAGCACAATTCTTGCCCAATCTGTCGCCATGAGCTAAGAACCGACGATCATGCCTACGAAAGTTGGAAGGAAAGGGAGAAAGAGGCGGAGGAGGATCGGAAAGGGGCTGCCAACGCGGTCCGTGGGGGTGAATACATGTATGTGTAGAGAGAGATGAAATGCTTCTGGTTCGTAGTTGGTAAAGCTTTCATGTTATGCCCTTATTCATTCTACATATCTCTCTATCTCAATTGTGTTGGTGTTCATTGATTAATATAGTTTGTATGATTGGTTCAAAAAAAATATAGTTTGTATGAATGTTGTTATTGAGATTTGAGAATAGAATACTTGAATCAAATGAGCTTTAAATGGGCCTTGCTCACTTTGTGTGAGGCCTTATGGCCCGTTAGAATATGGCCTCTAAGGTGAGATCTATACAAAATGCAAGAAAATTATATTAAAGTGTAATTAAATATACAAATAGTATAATGATACTTCTAAGAAATCTACAATATGTAATGCAGGTGAAATTGAACACGAAAATCTTAGAAATAAAGAAATGCTGAACCAAAAATATAAACACAAAATTGCGTGAAATAAATAAATGCTGAATAAGATAACCTGAAATAAACAAAATTAAGAGACTCTATGCAATGCGGGGAAAATGAAAGCTCTAATTTTCACTCAAGACATTTGGTGAGCCAGGTCGAAAATTTAGACATTTTCAAGCCCGAAAACGGATACCTAGACATTTTTAATTAAAGGGTGATTATATTCATAGCCCCCATTTTACTCATTATAGCCTTTGTTTAAAAAAATAATAAAAAATAATTATAAATTTACTATTTTAACCTATAATTTATAACTTCAAATTAAAAATAATTATCTTAGTATATGAAATTAAATTTCAAATCAAAATTTTCTTCGAAACGACTCCAAATCAAATTTATTTCATGTCTTATCTCGCCTCCTTCACCTATCTCCATTGCCATCTCTTTTTCCTTTTTGGCTATATGATTTCATGTTAAAAAGATGAGATTTTTTGTATAACTGCAACGATGACTTCCTAGTGGTGGTAATTAACGACGGCTTTCACGCCGTCACCGGCGATGACATATTTGTTAGCGAACTGCTCGACTTCTCTAATGACTTCCAAGAACAAGAGGAAAAACACCAACAACAAATGCGGATCAAATAAGTGGAGAACGAACTAGGTCTCTCTTTTGCACCGGAAAATTGTCTGCTCTGTTTTGCACTGGGAAAATAAGACCGTTTCTGCCAACAATGATTTTGGGTATCTCCCGAAGAGTGAATTAAGTATACCTTAAGCCAAATTTTCAAAGTTTTCTGTTTAATTTTGAAAAGATAAACGTTTCTTGAGAAGGGAATTTTTTTGAAAAGATGGAATCTTGTTGCAGGCGAAGGTTGGAAAGCTTGGGAAGAAAAAATGTCAAGAAGGAATCATTTTACACTCAATTCTTATAAACAGAAACCCACTCGAAAATAAGCAAATTAATATGCAAAGGAGATCATGCAACAAAAAAAAAAAAGGTAGATGGCATGTGACCTGGAGACGAGCGAAGGAGAAATGAGATGAAGATGAAGAATTGGTTTTGAGTTGCGTGGGTGGGTTTTGGGGGGCTATAGCAGAGCTTTAAAATTCTAATTTGATTATGAAATTAATTTCTCCTAATTTAGAGGGCTATGTAATTGAGGATAAAATAGTAAATTTATAACTATTTTTATTATTATTTTAAATAGAGGGCTATGATGAGTAAAATGGGGGCTATGTATAAAATTACCCTTAATTAAATTGGTGATAGTTCATGGTTTTAATTTATAATTGATATATTTTCTAATAATTTAAAATATTTTGGATAAACTCTCGATATTTTATTGTGATAATTGATATTTTCAATAGTTCTAGAATAAATTTGAGAGACCGAGAGAGGTTGCGGTTGCGGTTGGAAAGGGTCTGAAAGTTCAATTAATTACTGCTATGTTGGTTGGGTCAAACTAAACTTGATAAAATGGTCCCAAAAGGCCCAAAATTGCAATAATAATATCAATAAATCGGCATTGATTGCAAATGCGGCCACTATATAATAAATTTATTCAGGCTAAATTAATTTTACTTTAAAATTGTGAGTTCTAAGAATTCAATTTCACCAACATCATTTCATAGGATAACTATAGTAGTAATTTGTATTGTTGCATATATTATCGTTTTTCAGTTCTGTTATGCCAATCAGCATCTGAGAAATAATGTCCCAATACCAAAAATTATAAGACTCGTCCTGCAGAATCGTTTGTCGACTTAATTTATTTGATTTTACCCACAATTAAAAGTTATTATTATCATTATTATACACAGTATCCAAGTAAAATAAAGAAACAGAAACATGTTTATAGACATAAAAGCATGTGCATAAGGTTACATTGTTGATCTATATATCCTCAATCTCCAAATTTCAAAAATTAAATTAACAAAATGCTCGAATTACTCCATCCGTCCCACTGTAAGTGAGACCTTTCTTTTGGGCACGAGAATTAAAAAAAAGTGTATTTTGTGTGTAGGTGAAAAAGTAAAAAGGTGTTTGAAGAGAAAAACTTTTACCCAAAAAGGAAAGGGTCTCACTTACAGTGGGACGCCCAAAATAGAAAGAGTCTCAGATACAGTGGGACGGAGGGAGTAAAATTTATTAGAGTTATCTATATATCCTTTTGAGTGGATTTTTAAAATGGCCACTTTCATATTGTAAAATTAAAAATTGTCCACTAAGATAAAAATATTAAAAAATGGCCACTGTTACCAAAATACCCTTCCACATTAAAAATTAAAAAAATGGCCACTTTACATCACCCCTTTAAAAAATCCCGCAATTCACAACCAGAGTTTTTTGTTTGTGAATTCATAACTAGTCGAATTCACAGCCAAAATTTAATTCACAACCAGTCGAATTCACAACCAAAAATTAATTCACAACTAGAATTTTTTGGTTGTGAATTCACAACAAACGAATTCACAACCAAAATTTAATTCACAACCAGATTTATGTTGGTTGTGAATTCACAATCAGTCGAATTCACAACCTGAATTTAATTCACAACTAGAATTTATTATGGTTGTTAATTCAAGTAGTTGTGAATTTGAGTTTTTAATTTTTGAATTCACAATTAAAATTATAACTTATTTTTGTTGTGAATTCGAATTTTAGTTGTGAATTCATAGATATGGTTGTGAATTCAAAAATATTAAGTTGTGAATTCATCAAGATGATTGTGAATTCAAAAACAATAAGTTATGAATTTTAGTTGTGAATTCATACTAGCGAGAATTGTTTCCAAGGTCATTTGATTGTGAATTCATAAATGTGGTTGTGAATTCAAGAAAAATGAAAACTTTAACATATTCACATTATCAAATCGAAGCATCAAACGAGAAACTACAAGAACTAACTCACAAATCAGTATTTTTTTTTCATTCAATTATCTTTCTCAAATGGTAAAAACTAAAATCAGAAGGTTCAATACAACTTTGCAAAAAAAAAAAAAAAAAACTTTGTGCTCAAAATCAAGCGCAAGGACAAGCGTCGGATTCTCAAACCCCATCTCCAGCACATCCACGCCGTCTCCGATGACCGCGCCCCTCGGCTCCACAACAACGCCAGCAGTTGCTGGCGATCCGTCCCCTTCGATCACCCTGCCAATTTTGACTCCCTCGTGATTAGCCAGGATTTGAAGGCGAGGATCCAATTGGAATTGGAGATGTTCGCCCGCTCCATACAGTACCTCCACAAATTAGGGCGCATTTGGAAGCGGAGCTACCTCCTCTATGCCCCTCCGGCACCGGGAAATCCAGCTTCATCGCCGCCGTCGCCAATTTCCTCCTCTGCGCCAACCTCAACGCCCTATTGTTGCAGAGCTCCTCCAAATCCCTCGTCGTCGTCGAGGATCTCGACCGCTACGTCTCTGAGAATCCGGCGCCTAAGGTTTCCACATCGGCTCTGCTCAATTTCATGGACGGATTGTCCAATTTTCAATTGTGCGATTTCAATTCATTCAAAAACCTAGCTAGCAATTATTTAGGGGTAAAAGAGCACAAATTATTCAAGCAAGTGGAGGAAATTTTCCAGAGCAGGAGAACGATGAGCCCGGCGGAGATCAGCAAGTTGATGCTCCTAACGGAGAGAGAGAAAAAGAGGAGTGAGAGAGAAGAGAAAGAGGTGAGGAAAGAGAGAGAGCTCTGGTGCGAAAAAAAAGAGAAGAGAGAGAGAGAGAGAGAGAGCTCTGGTACGAAAAAAATGAGAGGAGAGAGATTATGGATTTTTTTTGGAAAATTGCAAATATTTAAGGAGGGGTATTTTAGTCTTTTCGCGCAAAAAATGGCTAAAATTTAATGTTTTTATTTTAGTGGCTAAAATTTATTTTTACTATATGAAAGTGGATAGTTTTATATATTTACTCTATCCTTTTCCCTTTTTTTTTTTTTTTAAGTTTTAATACTTTGCGTGAAAGACATGTAGAAATAGTTACTACTGTTGGTGGTCCCGTTGCCGTTGATGTAGACCACGTGGCATCTCTCCTCTGATTGGACGCAAAGTGGTTGCCCACGTGGATCCCCGCTTCCATGATAGCCGTTGATTTTGACTCCTCTGATCCTGCCGCTCGCAGATGGACCCCGCCCACCTCTTAGAGCATCCACAATGCTTGCACCCATAGTGGGTGCAATACCATGGGTCCCACTTCTATTGCACCCACTCCCACAATGGTATTGCACTCACTATGGGTGCAATAGATTTTATTTTATTTTTGAATTAGTTTTATTCTAGTTTCCATTTTACAATAATTAAGAAATTAAAATTCAAATCCTACATTGTTAGAAATAAAAGAAATACAAGAAATTAAAATCCTAAATTACTTAAATTAAAACAAACATAAAATAAAAAATCCTAAAAATCTACAGGATGTTGTGTCGTTGCTTGATCTCCGCCACCTTGCACATGTGAAACGCCAATTCGTCGGGATTCATTTGAGAGGTGTCCCGGCTCATCAACATGCTATCGGCGAGGTCACGTTGAACTTGGGAGAATGTTTCCATTGCATTCACCATATTCGCCATGTACCCGAGAGCTTTTTGGTTATCCTCCGACGTTTCTTCGGCCTTTTTCTTGCCTTTGCGCTTGTCTCGCTTGGCCGCCTTTTGGCCTTGGGGCCGGGTGGAGATAGAGGCGTCACTAGAAGTCGTTGTGGGAAGACCGTCGGACCCCTTTGATCGTTTGTCCGAATGGACATCGGAGTGAACATCCCCGCCGAGACTTGAAAATTTCTTCGACTCGCGCAAGATCTTCCATGCATGCGAATACCGGAACGGAACACGGTACTCGGCTAGCCACATTGCCTCTGCTTGCTCCAGGATTTGAATATCACTCATGCCTGATTTCCATTGATCATGGCATTTTTTGTGCATGGCCTCAAACCTCTTCGTATCCTTCGACACCCGTTGAAAGTGAGATTTGATTTGCGTGACGTCGCGTGAAATAGATCCTTTGGGCCTTTTAGCGTTGTACTCGGCGCAGATGGAGCCCCAAAACTTCGCCCCTTTTTGATCGGCACCAACCACAGAGTCGTGGGTGTGCTCGCAATACAAACGGCAAATTAGCACCGTTTCTGCCGGATAATAGTTGCTACGTTTGGATGCCGCCGGCATAGAAGCAATTTCCTCCACGTCGGGCTCGGCAACGGCGGCAAACCGGGGGTTCAAATTGGTGCCCGCCGCTTCAAAGGCATTGGATTCTTGCGTGAACGGCGAGAATCCTTGCCTGGAAGCATTTGATTCGCCGGGGGATGGATTTTGAGGATGTTCACGCCAATAGTTGCTCCAATCGCCTTCCATTGTTATTTGTTGAAATAATTTAGAAGATGAGGGGAATGGATGAATGAGGAGAATGGATGAATGATAGATGATGAAGAAGAGAATGAGGTTGTATATGTATATATAGAGGGAGTATAGAAATTACAAAAAAAATAAAAAAAAAAAAATCAGCAACGGAAAAAAAAAACGGTCCAAAAAACGGCTAGTTTTTAATTTTTTTCTTTTTTTTTTTTTCGGCCGAAAAGGGGCGTGTGTTTTACACGCCCCCTCCATCGCACCCGAAATCGGCGAGTGCGTAGCTTCGCCTCCCTCCTTCGCCCCCTCCTTCGCACCCGGGTGCGGCATCGCTGGTGGGTGCGATAGGCCGGGTTCGATCCGGCCATCGCACCCACCATTGTGGATGCTCTTACCTTCATTTCTCAATTTGCTTCTACACTACTATTATTACCACTTGGATCTCTATTTTTATTTTCATTTTCATTTTTTTGGTATATGCTGCTAGTATTTACTCTAGAGTATTAATTAATACATTATACATACCATAGCATATATTTATTGTGTGCTTCGACTAAGACCCTATCATACCTACCATGTGACACACGTCTTGAAATAATTATGCAACAGTGATAGCTGATTTTCAATATAGTGTAGTTATTATGACGTATATTTGTAAAAAGAGAGTATAAATAGTTAATATTGATAAATATATATATATAACACCGTCTCCGTACGATTGCTACATTTTTGCCGCGAATTATGTCTATATATCGATCATGTATATAGTTTGAACACTAATTAATGCATTTTATAGAGAAATATGATCCGCCAAAACATTAGCGATATTAATTAATACTTAAGAAAAACCCGGCCATGTTACTTGTTTCAATATAATAATCTTGGGAAAATACTAAAACAAGTAAATTTAGTTTACTATCCATTACTCGTAGTGCGCAGTTTGGAATTAATTGGATAAAATAAATAGAGGGGCAACCCTACACCTCATCATACAAAAACAAATAAATTTATTGATATTTTTCTTTTGTGGCAATAATTTTATCGATAAAAAAGAAAAAGAAAAGTAAGGAGAAAAAGAAAAAGAAAAGTAGCTAAGGGGGGATGATGAAATGTGAGTGGATGATTACCAAAGCTTCGCAGCGTCCATTGCGTTTAAACTGAATACAGACATTTCCCACCGCTCTCTCCTATCCATGCCGTCCAATCAAATTAATCTCTCTCTCTCTCTCTCTCTCTCTCTCTCTCTCTCTCTCTCTCTCTCTCTCTCTCTCGTAATACTCCCTCCGTCCACGAAATGAGTACATTGTGGACGGCACGGGTTTTAAGAAATGTATTGAATGTAGTGTGAATAGAATAAGGATCCCATATTTTTTAGTATATTAAATAAAAAGTTTTGTGGGGTACACTTGCCAAAAAGGGAAATGGATACTTATTTCGTGGACGGACGAAAAAGGAAATATGAGTACTCATTTTGTGAACGGCGGGAGTAATATATTTAAGAAAGAGAGAGAGAGACGATTGATGATTGGTGAAAACTATCCGAAGGAGAGGAATTAGTTGAAGGCGGTGGCTTCGGACTTGGGATGTTATCCATATTGGAGCTGAGTTTGTCACTTAAAAAAAAAAAAAAAAAAAAAAAAAAAAAAAAACTATAAAAGAGAGGATTAATAATAATTCATTTATCTCCTTAATGACTCGAACCTTTCTCTCCTTAATGACTCAAACCTTCAACTTATTAATTCGAGGAGAAGCGTCTTAGCAATTAAATTGCGTTTCATTCTTCATATTGGAGTTGAGGTTTCATTTACAATATTTTCATTTTCAATTTAATTTTATTCACCTCATTATTAGAACATCTACGTTCCTCTTTTTTTTTTTATTAGAAAAACAAGAAATTTTATTAGAACCCATCAGCGGTACCAGAGGTACCTAGATTTTGATACAAGAAGACAAAGTAAATAGTACATGAGAACACCACACACCGAAGTCAACTTCAACAACACCCAGATTGAAGGTTTTAATCCAATTCCACAATCTACCTTTCACCTCAAGCACCAATCGACTAACCTCCCAAACTCCACCATCAAACCTACTCTCATTCCTCTTT
This sequence comes from Salvia miltiorrhiza, assembly GCF_028751815.1. Classification (NCBI taxonomy): domain Eukaryota; kingdom Viridiplantae; phylum Streptophyta; class Magnoliopsida; order Lamiales; family Lamiaceae; genus Salvia; species Salvia miltiorrhiza. Next base: position 221,215 of record NW_026651554.1, read on the forward strand.
TTCCACAAGAGCCAAACATCTACGTTCCTCTAATTAACCTAATAATATTATCATGCACAAAAGTGAATTAATTTGCCATTTAAATTGCTATTTTTTTATTCGATCCTGTAAATTTGATATAACTTCAAAATTATTTAGTAGATACATATACCAACTTTCAATCTGTTCAATTAATACACATTTTAATATTCGAGAACAGTAAACGTTTTCAAATTTTCGATTTCAAGTAAATTTTTATTGCTCGACGACGATAAATTTCTCTGGAGCATATGCAACAACATATTTTGTTGACATTGTCGTTCACATTGCCAGCAACAACGTATAATTAACTCATTCAATGTCTCAAGCTATGGGATTTTTTTTTGTAAATAATTGATGAATCTATCGATCAAAATTTTTAATTACTGAAGATTTCTTCAATTACAACAAACTGAAAATTGTATGTAATTGTTTAAAATATTTTAATAATAATGGCGAAGTGAGGAAACGCTATGATGTGCATATTGTACTAAATAATTCTTTAGACATATGTTAGAAATGTAGTGTGATTAATATTCAAGATTAAATATTTCAAGTTTGAGTATATCATTATACTGATTTTTTAAAATATTTGCTTTTTTATGATAAAAAATGAGATACAAACCAATTTAGACAACCAATTACAAAATTTTGGTGAAATAATAATAGTAAATGATTTGTTACAAGACACTCATAAATATTGCTAGTTTTGCCTTTTTACTTTTTTTTTTTTTTTTGACAGTAGCCTTTTTACTTTTTAAAACATAGCAATAGTACTGATTAATGGTCTAGAAGATCAGACTTTTCATCTTAACTTTTAGATATTTGTATGCTCTGGTTCAAATTAATGCAATTATATTTTGGGACCGCAATAAAAATACTCATAATTCATAAATGTTGTGTTATGAATCAGCGTTTAATTGAAAAAATACAGTATTCTAGGGCTTTAATTAATTCCTCCATATTTTGTTTCTTTTTATATATATCTTTTTTTTTTTATTATTGTGTCACGTTATTCCCCTCTTGTAGAAGGTATCATGGAGTACAATTAAATCCATTTATCATAACTATAATGTAAAATATTTTTTTTTATTGTGTCACGTTCGTGGAGTATAAATCCAAATATTTTTATTACTACATTTGAATATCATAACTAAATGTGAATGGAATATCCGAATATGTAAATGCGTGTTCGTGAATATGTAAAATAAATAATTCTAAAAAAAATATGTAAAATAATAGTAATCGAAGAGAGTTGTACACGAAATAAACTCTCGCGGCCGACGATTTTTTTTAGCGGAAGTATATTTTCTATTCATTTGCAACTGTTTCAAAGAAAAATAAATAAATTAAAAAATATATGCAACTTGCATAACAATTTATTGCTAGCTAGCAAAAATAGTAAGTGTATCTGTATAGGCTCTCTGAAAAGAACCTCCATGTATAGTCTGCACTATTTTTCACAATATGCATACTAGTGGAACCAATTTTTTTTTTCAATATGTTTAATAATATGCATAGTAAATAATGCTTCTGTATTTTAGTATGTTTAATAATAGGTTTATCATTATAATGTAATTTGGTATGCGTAATATCAAATTAGACTAGTCGTTTTCAAGGTTATTTCATTCCACTTGAATAAAATTACACAATGTTGAGGAGTAAAATACGCACCAGAATTGTGCATAATAGAGCTGAAATATTTTTCTTTATTATTATTATTATTATTATTATTATTATTATTATTATTATTATTATTATTATTATTATTATTTTTATTATTATTACTTTGGTGCAGCTCTGACTTGACAGGGCTGACTTCCAATCGGGGAGTTATCGTGACAGCTTAACCTGACTCTAGACTTAGCAAACTCAGCTCTGCTTTGCAACTCTGACAGCTCAATTACAAGACGGAGATTAGAACAAGGATTGAGCCTAATTACTTGAGTCAATGGGCCTAAGGGTCTTAGGTTTACTTTCATGTCTATAAATATGAGTTTTGTCCCTATATTAGAGGACTTTTGATTCATCTCTCATTGTAAAATGTAAATTCTTCTATCATAGTGAAAACCCCGAAAAACCCACCCGTGGAGGTAGATCCTAGCGATCGATTCACGTAAATGTTGCGTTCTTATCGTTTTTCTTTTATTCCGTCAACGATTCTAGTTTCATCACACAAGATCTTCTATTTTTAAATTAAATGGTCTCACAAGAGATTTGCTCGGCGATTTAATTATATCCAAATTAAAATAATGACATCAATGTAATCAAAATCCTATAAAAAGATAATGAACCATTCTAGTTGAATGTGTGCATGTGTTGACCTAACAATAGAGTGATTAATGTCTAAGGTCAAAAGTTTCATGTTTGAGTCTGTCGTGATGTAATTTTAAAATTTAATTATTAATTATATTTTTTTCCTTTCTTTCTTTTTTACCTCTCTCAATTTGAAAGATTATGACAAAAAGAAGAAAAAGAAAGTGTTGGGGAAGAAAGGGGCATGATATGAAGTGAGAACTGAAAAAAAAAGAGATATAGGTATGGGGTATTTCTGTCCTCTTATTAAGGCTGTGTCATTTTTCATATATTAAATGTCCAAGTTCTTTGTTTCATCATCTCATTCTAATCATGTTGAGCATTTTTAATTTCTCAAATATTGAATGTTGGAGAATCAAATATTGTTAGTATTTTTCTAACAGAAAATAATCATTAGGAAAAATTAAAATAAAAGAGGAGGCTGTAACAACGGCTCCTTCCATGGTGACGACGGTATCACTAAAATCATCGATCGAGATGGTTGAATTATAAATATATATTTATTATTTATATATAGTTCAATATTCGGGATTTTATTATACACTAATGTGTTGAATAGATTAATCAATATTTTTCTATGGGAGAAGATTGCATGCAGATCCTCTGAAACTAGCTAGCTAGCACTTACTATTATATTCGATATATAGGAATATATACTCTTCTATCTCCTCCATTTGTTTTATAAAGAAATGGTGATTTAATTCCATTTGTGACAGTCTGTTCTAAAATTTGGATTTGGGGAGTCTAGAGTGAGTCGATATATGATTTTTTGGAACCTTGAATAAATTATGTTACTCTTGCTCATATCCATTTCTAACATGATATCAGAGCCAAATCAATCCAATGATGAGCTCCCCAATATCGTTGTCAATAGATGGTGTTTGGGATAGTCCACGCTGCGCGTGCGGGGGATATATTGAAGTGTCCCACATTGAATTGGAGATGGTGGCATGAACCATTTTATATGGTGAGGCAATCATCTCCCTTATAAGGCCTTTTAAGGGAGGAATGGGCTCAATATCAATTTCTAATATAGTATTAGAGCCAACCCAATCCAATGATGGGCCCCCTAATATCGTTGTTAACAGATGGCGTTTGCGATAGTACACGCTGCGCGTGCGGGGGTGTATTGAAGTGTTCCACATTGGATTGGAGATAGTGGCATGAGCCACTTTATATGGTGAGGTAACTCTCTGCCTTTTAAGGGAGGAATGAGGCAAATATCCATTTCTAACACCCACTAATCATATAAAAATATAGAATTTGAAGTTTTGATCTTTCATTCATAGCTTCATCTACGAGCCACTTTATATGATGAGGCAACTCTCTGCCTTATAAGGCCTTTTAAGGGAGGAATGAGCCAAATATCCATTTCTAACACCCACTAATCATATAAAAATAATTAAATCAATACAAAGAAACAAGTGAATTGGGGAAGTAATTTTCTTCAACCTCAGGTAGTTCAAAAGAGGACGTTCGGATTGGCTGATGAGACAAATAAGATTGGTAGAATTAGAAGATGATTAAATAATTATTCATTTCTAACACCCACTAATTATATAAAAATATAGAATTTGAAGTTATGATCTTTCATTCATAGCTTCATCTACGAGCCACTTTATATGGTGAGGCAACTCTCTGCCTTATAAGGCATTTTAAGGGAGGAATGAGCCAAATATCCATTTCTAACACCCACTAATCATATAAAAATAATTAAATCACTACAAAGAAACAAGTGAATTGGGGAATAATTTTCTTCAACCTCAGGTAGTTCAAAAGGGGACGTTCGGATTGGCTGATGAGACAAATAAGATTGGTAGAATTAGAAGATGATTAAATAATTGATTCAATTTTAATTTAAGACGATAAATAATCATTCACTTGTAAAATTAGGAAATCAAACACTTAATTAAGTTGAATTATTTTATTAATTATATTCTATATATCCCTCAAATCAAACGCGTCCTAGGGTCATCCTATGCCTAAAATTTAATTATGAACGGGAAAAGTGAAGTCAAGAAGATGCTTAATTTTTCTAATGACGATGAAAAATCTTTATCCACTGCTTAAAATTGCACTTATAGAGGGTATAAAAAACTATCATATCATCATGTCACGTAAAATACAAGCCATGAAGTGACATAAAAATACTTTTCTATTTAGGTAATAAAAAATACTTTTTGATGTAATAATTTTTTTTATACTATTATTATATTACTTTAATTTGCAATTTCTTATAATAGCAATACTATACGTACAATGTTTTAACTTGCAGCAATTTTCTCAGTGTTCGGCACTGTACGTCTACACGAAAATGACGTTATTTTACAAAATTAAACGAATATCATAAGCATAAAAACCAAGAAACATTTCAATAGCTACGAATCGAAATGTGCTATCATAATCACGACATATTAAAGTACAATTAAAACCGATCATCAAGGTGCTGATGGATCGATTGTTCTAAAAATAGACCTATATATATATATATATAATTATAATTAATATAGTTGCATTTTGACAGAAGCTAGTTAGCTTGTGAAATAATTAATTCGTATCAAGCATATTAAGTCCCACATCATATAATTGGCGTAACACGACGTATACACCTCAACTTAGCAAGATTTATACAGATTGGAAAATAAAAAAAAGATGTATGCAATCTTATCCTGTTTAAATACGTGGTCAATAATCTACGCCACAAGTAATAGAAGCTGACATGTAGGTGCAGAAACAGGTCTATTTTAGCCCATTCATTATAACTTTTCACAACAAAAGTAAGCGGCCGCAGCAACAACCAACGACATAGTTTATTGCCAAAATAGGCAAAATCATATATCCAAAATATTACTCCTTTGGGAGTATTTTTTTTATAAATAACATTGTGATATAATTTACACTACTACTCCCTCCGTCCATGAAAGAACTTCCTAGGAGAGAGTGACACGGATTTTAAGAAAAAATACTGTTGAGTGTATTGAGAGTGGATAAAAGGTAGTTGAGTGTATTGGGAGTGGTGAAAATGTGTTATAATTAATATTGAGAGTTGTGAAAAGTGAAAAGTAAGAGGATTATAAGTGGTAGGGTATAGTCCAAAAATGGATAGGAAGTTCTTTTGTGGACATCCCAAAAAGGAAAGATAGGAAGTTCTTTCGTGAATGAAGGAAGTATTTTTTTCTCTTACAGATCATCACGAGGCGAGAATCACCAAAACAATGGATTGCATAAAAATCAAAATCATCAAAATAAGAAAGAAAGTATACCAAAAACTATTAAAATGAGAATTAAGTGTAAGCGAGCATTGTTTTTATATGTAAAATTTTGACCAAACTATAAAATTTACTTATTACAAAAACAAATCAGACTTTGATATTCTCATTTGTAAATGGGTTAGTCATTATTTATGTTTTCAGCGTTCAACATTTTTTAAAAATTATTTTCAACTCACGTTTTTACTTTAAAAACTCTCAAATTTATTGATTTCAAAAATTGATTTATACTCTGCTTTATCAAATCCGATGACAAAATTATGAATTACCTCGCCATATTTTTTAAAGATGAGTGTGGTTCTTTTTATATATATAGCTCAATTAAACTATAATCCACCTAAGAATTCCCTGATCATTTCATTGCCAAATTCTGTAATTAAAATCGAGAATATAAATTTATTACTTTTTCAAAATTAAAATTTGTTAAGAAAAAACATGAACATGAACATTTTCTACTTTAAAATATTAAGTTATAACACAAGCTAGCTAGCTATTATTAATTATTTATAATAATATTGATATTAGTTTTAATTGTAATTTATAAAATAAAAAAGAATACTAAGAAATGCGCAAAACTAGGGCTGTAAACGAGCCGAATACTAATTAACAGATTCGAGCTTGGCTCGTTTAAATATTTAGGTGTTCGAGCTCGGTTCGAGCTCAATTCGATCTTATACACAATTGATCGAGCTCGGCTCGTTATCCATTTACCGAGCTTGAGCTTGGCTCGTTAGCTGTTCGTATATATAATATTCGAATTCAAACTCGTTAAAATATTAAGAAAAACTTTTTAATTGATATGTTGCTCGAGTTCGACTGATTTAAAACTCGTGCACTAACTCGATTGGAGGTTCAATTGAAAGTTCGTGAACAGATTCGTAAATATGTTTACAAATAGTCGAATTCAAACATGTTCGCAAGCTCAACAAACTGAATATTGTCAAGCGTGAGTTCGGATCCATAAAATTATCGAGCTTGAAATCTAGCTCGCAAGCTCTAGATGCTCGTTATCATAAATTGTGCAATATATATATATATATATGAGTAGCTAGTGGTAAGAACGATATATATGTGAGCATAAGAAGCAGGTCTGCTGCAAAGGTGGGCTGAAAAAGAAAAGGATGATTCACTCTCTTCACACTTTCCACCCCACTAATTAAGATGAAGAGAGAAAACGATGAGAATAATAATCTAAAACAACCCTATCTCTCCGGTGCTTACATCCGCACCTTCGTCAAGCAACTCGCCTCCTCAACAAGCATGAGAGACAAACAAGCAGATCCGCCGCCGCCGCCGCCGCCGCCCAGCGAGAAGAATATTCCGCACAAGAAGCAAGTCAGGAGGCGCCTTCAGACAAGGAAGCCTTACCAAGAAAAGCTCCTCAACATGGCCGAAGCCCGCCGTGAAATCGTCACCGCCCTCAAACTCCACCGCGCCGCCATGAAACAACAAAACCAGCAAATCCAACCGCAGCCAGACCAGAAATCGAGGAGGAATCCCAGAATCTACGCTTCCATTGCCGATGCCAATTTCGCACAAGGCAATTCACCCTATTATTTCTCTTCTTGCCCCGCTCCTCCGCCGCCGCCGCCGCCGCCGCCGTTTCTTGAGAATCTTGATTTGGCGCTGCCCAGCCAGGCGCTGGGCCTCAATCTGAACCTGCATGACTTCATCACCGCCTCTTCTTCTTCGATTTACTCATCGTCGTCTCCATCGACGTCTTCGTCGCCTCCTCCTCCGGCGGCGGCGGCGGCGGAGACCGGGCGAGGGTTTGAGTTCTTGAATTGTGTGGAAATTGGAGGGGAGGATGAGAGGGAAGAGGAAGTGGTGAGCTCTCCTTTCGATGAAGTGATGGAATTTCCGGCGTGGTTGAATGCAAACGAGAGCTGCTTGCAGCATGTTGATCATTTCTGCGCTCAAGATTCTGTTTTGCCATGGTATGATTTTATTTCAATTTTTCTTTTTCTTTTTTTCTTCAAACGCATCAAAAACAAAAAAACTATCACTTCACTTTTGTTTATTTATTTATTTATTTTTCATTTACAAAGTGAATTATCGAGGGATTTAATGTCTGTAAGCATTATACTGCATTGACGAGTGAAGACGATGCAACATTTTTCACTTAATCACCGTACTGAGGTTTGAATTAAGTGTTTGGTAAGCTAAAATAAAAGAAGAAATAAAATAGTGATTTCTACTTTCATTTCCTTCCTTTATTTAATCTAATACATTTTTAAAAAATCACCATTTTATTTAAAATCACTATTCTCATTATTCCTGTTACAATTTATGGGAGTAGTCAGTTATCTATTCTCATTTTCTCTTCATTCTAACCCATCACCATTTGTTAGTGTATGTGTTTTATTATTTTGATAATATTTTTATTTTATTTTAAGGAAGTTACACTAGATTATCGAACCCAATCTATTATAAGTTACTCGAATCCAGTATACTGATGATTGAAATGAAATCATCTTATTTTTAAAAATAAACATGATGCTTCACTTTTTTATACTTTTTATTTAAGAAAAATTTGCTGCACATTGAATGTCCCTGTCCCTCTATAGTCTTTAACCGGTGGAGGTGGATAACTCGAGCTGAGATGATATTTATTTATTCATTATTTTTAAAAACTTTTTTGGGTTAGGATTGTTTTATTTAATGGATAACAATCAATGATCGGTGGTTTCCAGCCTTTTCTCTTAAATTTTTTTGAATTTAAAAGTTCCAGATTTCTTTCTCAAAATAAATCTGATGTTTTCATTTTTCACTTTCTCATCAGGATTTGGAATTTAATGAATTTTATCCAAGATTTTCCATTAAAATTTTCGTCAATTTTAATTTCTTCCCCTTTTGAGAGTAATTGCTTTTTTTTGATAAATTAATAATTAAACAAAAAATATTAAATATCGCTAGGTCTAAATTAAATTAAAGAATTTTGGCCTTATGCATTCACCAACGCTAGGTCTAAATTAAATTACTTCTCATTTTTATAACTTTGCGAACTGTACCAGGACAGTGTATTTGTTTTGAAGCAGAAATTAATTCTAGTTAGCTTCATTTATTTTAGATAGTCTATTTAAAATCTAAACCTAATACACAGTGCAAATTAAATACATATATCTTTGTATATATAGATTTTATTTTCGCTTTAGAGGATGTAATTTGTAACGATTTATCAGATGTTTGTAAAAAAGTAAATACTACTAGTACTGGAATATATTTTTTCCTGATATAATTAAATGAGAAATATATCATCATCGCAAGTGTCAAAACCTCTCATTTTAAACATTTATTTATATGTAACTTCCCCTGACAAAACTAATTATACATAATTAATTGTTTAGCCTAGTTAATGAAATAGCATATAAACATAATCTGCTAAATAAAAAATCAGAAATATCACTAATATCTTTTAAGTAGAGGTATTCTGCATTTAAAATTTTCTAAATGCAGAAAAGCAAAAACAATTTCTTACTGTAGTCCCATCGCACAATTTTCGCAGTAATTCTTTTACTAGAATAACACATTAATTAAACCCTTTTTTTTTTTGGATACTACGCAGTAAACTTTTGTTGATCATATGGTGTGATTTCTTATTTTATCTGGCATTGGAAATGAATTAAATAGTTTGCAACTTATTATGCTTTTCTGTGCCAATATATCGTGGACTCCTTATAGCCTTGCGTGTTCTATTAATAAATTTCTACTGTAAAATATTAGTAGTAAATTAATTTCATAATTTATTGTGACCGTGCTTCAATTAATTTAATCTTTGTTTTGTTAAATTTTGCAGCATGGACATCGAGGAAATTGAAGGAATGGATGGAGACTGGTTGGCTTGAGAAATATTTTGATTGTGTCTCTTTTTTTCGCATGATCAAATATATATTTGCCTGCCCAAGTAGTGCATGGGCATTGGGCACTCAGGATTTTTCTTAAAATATTTAATTTTAAAGTCTTTATTTCAATAATACCTTGTAATATACTAATATAGTTAATACACCTTGTATGCATTGAGCAACAGTGATTCTTCTTTTTCCATGAAAGTGTGTTAGACCAGTATGCATTTAATTGCAAAATGTAGAATAATTTGTTGATGGTGGAATTGATTTTGTATACTAAACGTTATTCATCTGTCTCTCTCTCGTTATTGTTGCTGTCTATATATCGTTATTCCTTGCTACATTCATGAATTGACTTTGTATATTTATGAAAGTGTGAATGTAGTAATTTCTATAAATAGCTTCGGTATACGGAAATGGGCTTCTCTTAAGAAAATGTATGTCTTAAAGACTTTGTGGCCCATAATAACAGCTACTCCATATAATATCGGGTAGTTTTAAACATAGCCCCCAATTTTTTCACTATAGCCTCTTGTTTAATAAAATAATAAAAATAATTATGATTGTACTAATATACCCTCATAGCCCCATTAAAACATTTATAACAAATTAATCAGTTTTGAAAATTAATTTTCAAAGAATATTGCGTGCAGCCTCAAGCTTTTTATAACCCCAACTCAAATATATCTCTAAAACTTATTATTGTAGCCTCAACTAAAAATTTAAGAATATGAATAATGGAGAAGAAGACAATACGCTCTTCATTCTCGCAGCCTCCAACAATGGCCGATTTCTTCACAGATAGCGACTATGACAAGGCGGTGGTGGAGCTCTTATCTCAGGCGATGGACGCCACCGTTCTCGAGCAGGTCGCCGCCGTCAACTGCGCCGGTTTCAACAACGACGGCCTCCCTTCACATCTCCAAACTCGCTTTCAGAAGCTTAAATCGATCCCATCATCGGCGACAGACCCCACTCCTCTCTCGACAAAAAGCTTAAATCTTTCACACACACCGGATTTCAAGAAAAACGACGTCTTAAACGAAGCAAAAGCTCCTCTTTTCAGTGAAGAAAAGACTGCGGAGAAGAAGTCCACCAAGTGCTTGATAAAAAGCCCAGATGAAAATAGCTGTTTCTCTACTGTTGTATGAATTCACGATTCTTGCAATATGTCAATGAGTCAAGAATTTGAGCTTTGGATTCGTAATTCAAGCATTATATTAATATTATGGTAGCCTTTTTTAGTCTTAAAATGAGGGAAGATGATGTTGAACTTTGTTCTTTCTTATGTTGATATTCTTCTTCTTTTTCCTGCGTTATGTTCTCTGCGTAAGTAATTAAAATTTGAGGTGGGGGCTATACTGATGGAATTATTAGGGTTATTTATCAGTATTTTTAATATTAGATCATGATGGGGTTATATGATTTATTTGTGAATTCACGTTATTAAAGATGGAGTTATTAGGGTTATTTATCAGTATTTTTCATATTAAATCAGGATGGAGGCTATATGATTTATCTGTACTAAAATGAAGGCTATATGATTTCTGTGAAAAAATTATACGTGATGTACTTTCAAATTAATTTTTATAACTTGCAATTTATTACAGATTTAAAATAAAAGCTATAAGGGTATAATAGTAAAATCATAATTAATTTTATTATTTTTTTAAATAAGGGGCTATAGTGAGAAAATTGGGGGCTGTGTTTAAAATTACCCTATAATATCATGTCTGGTCCAAAATATTGTGGTCAAATTATATCATAAGTGAGGTTTTTTTTTTTTGTTTTTTAATCCCAAATGAGGCTTCTTCTTTTTTTTTTTTAGAATAAAAGGGGCTATTATTACTCTAAATTAGAGTGAGCAATATCAAGAAGTCAAGAGGAAAATCCTGACTTTCAGATCATTACATCTCGAGAGAATAGCAAAACGAGGTAGCTCGTGAGCAACTTTATTAGCTTTTCGACGAACGTGTAGAAAATCAACCACTGCATATTTCCGATCATGCTCAAACACATCCCACAAATCATCGCAGAGAGAATCCGAGCCATGGTGTTTATCATGCAAAACATGAATAACAAGAAGGAAATCCGAGTACAATATCACTGGACCAAAGTCGTTCTCCAAACAAAAACCTACAGCGATCATCATGGCGTGAAGCTCACCAAGAAGAACCGTTGCAGTGTAACCAATAGGCTGACTACCTGCTGCAAGAATATAGCCTGCACCTATCCTTCACCGGAACATGATGGCGAGCTAAATTATAATCCGCAGCAATGAAATCATTTACAGCTCTCCAAGCAAAATGTCTCAAAGTATAAACTATAAACCACATTTCATTTTGTTTTTCATTTTTTACTAGTATAACCATCTTTATTTTTATTTTTTTGTGAGTGTGCCCAATTAAATTCAAAGTGTAATAAAAAAGGCATCGATCGATAGATTCAAACTTGTAATTTTTGAATCGAGATGTTATTTTTCTACATAATTTTGTCCAACGAATAGTCATTTAATCGAAATATTATTTTCCCACCACTAGGTTATCTTACGGCTCTTCAAACATTTTATTTTAATACTCCCAACGAAATGTACATGATTTTAATTTTAAAATAAACTAAAAAAAATTCAGAATAATGTCAACATTTAAAAAATTACTGTTGAAATTTAAAAGAAAACTAAGAATAAACAAGTATTGCAATATATCTAATAAATGAAAAAGAAAAATAGTAGATTTACCTCGCAGCAATTCCAGTCATGTGTTAATATATTACTCTCTCCATCCTAATTCAATATGCCATGTTTCTTTATTTTGGATATTTCATTTCAATAAGACACTTTCTAAAATGAAAAGTCAATAGATAAAAAAAAAAATCATATTTACTAAGACTATCCAAAATAAAAAGTGAACCATGTTTAATAAGACAGAGGGAGTATAATAGTATAATAATTTAGTTATGTAATTTTTATACCGAGTAATATATTAAACATTTTTTTGCACAAAAATTACACTCACATTCACTACGGAAATTCAACTCCATTAAATTACAATTTTTATTAATGTTTAAATTTTCTATATACATTGTATATATTTATTAATTAATTTAATGCTCTATTCGTCCTCATAAATGCATCCATTTTTAAATGTCATGAGTTTTAATAAAGTTATTGGATATATTATGAATGGAGTAAAGATTTCACTTTATTGTGAGTGGAAAACTTACCAAAAATAGAATGAATACATTTTACAAGGTGGACAAAAATAACAAATTGGATACATTTATGAGGATGAAGGGAGTAATATCGAATAATTATTTGAAATGCCAACCGTCCAACATTTTCTTTTGGTAAATGTTTGATTTTATTTCAACATATTAGTGTTTTAACCGAAAATGTCATATCTTTTGAATAAGTGCACTTTCAACATATTAGTGTTTTAACCGAAAATGTCATATCTTTTGCATAAGTGCACAATGTAGGAATATTAAAATTAATTAACATTCATTTTGTCGAGGATCATCTCTTGAATTATCTAAGTTCACCATATATTGATTAAGCTTAGCATGCTTCTATTAATTTAATTACTGCACAGATGTGTTTAGAAATACCTAAAGAATTCGTAGGAATTCATCAATTAATCATTGAATTGGGCAGGAGAATTTGACGCTCTGTTTGACCCCTCAAATGATCTCCTATCGCATTTTGCCCATAAATACGACTTCTTTGTTTTCGGAAGAGCTTTATGTGGCCGCCTATTTGCCTCAATCGGAGTTATGTAGAAGAACTTATGGTTGTTAAATGGAGATTACCAGAAGGTGATTTCCTGTGAAAATATGAATTCGGCTCTGATTTTATGGAAGCGAGGCTGTTAGAAGGTAATTTCCTAAGAAAATCTGACTCAAGCATTGATCTTCTGGATTGTATCCAGCTCAATCTTCGACGCCTGATGAGCGACGATCTTCAAAGATTTCCCGAAGAAAATGCCCACTCGACACGCGCAGCCGCTCAGCTCTCACATAAACCTGATTATCTGTAATAAATTATGTGATATCTGTTATGAAAGCTGATACCTATATTTATAATTAAAAATACAGGGTTTGTGCATAACTTATGAGTTGATATCTATATTTTTCTCCTACTGGGCTCATGAGTTTTTGGGCCAGCCTAGGGATCAAATACAAGGAATAAAGATGGACATCAAATTAATTAATTCTTATAATCATCCCACATATCATAATTAATTCATAAATATTAATTCATTCCACTAGAGAATCAATATTGATCTCACATATCCACTTTATTGTTGATGATGAGTCGGAGCTTGTATTTAGACTTATTGGGCGTTCGTATTTAAAATATCCAATATCAACTAATTAATTAAAACTTTTGACAGCTTACATTAATTAATTTCTTATTAATCGTTAAGTTGTACCACTCAACCAGAGTTTAGTGCAATAAACCTTTCGAGCTCCTTAAATGGATGTTATATATCATTATATACCAGATACGATTACATAATACATACTATCAAATGTCATATATAAATTGCTATCACTCAAGATACAGAGTACTTAAGTTAATATGCAACTCTCACCCATAGTAAATCAAAGTGATATATAAATTTATATATACATCTGAAATCTTATTAGGATTTAGGTCTTATTAAGTCACCTAAATCTTGAATTTTCATTTAGGTCAGACATAAGAATACATCTCATTGTGATCATGTCAATACGTTTACGTTATATGCACCAATATAGACAAGTAGCCAAGACAACTACTTTCATCTATATATTGCAGCCTAAATCAAAAACTCGTCCTAAAGTCGTCTTGACTGTGATGAATTTTATATCACATATTATTTTAATGGTCTTCTGTGATCTACAACACATCATATAATCTACTTATATAGAGATAATTGGACATGTATATGCAATTATGGACAATTCAGATAAAAGAGAAGATAGTGAACTTACGAATTATTGTATACAAACATAAAAGTTCTTGCTTTCAGTATACAAATCCAACATATCACTTTTTGATTATTTGTGTTCCAGAAAAGAAAAAAAAAAAGTCGGCGCCTGAATGTTGACATGGAACGCCATAAAGTCTAATTGGTACATATGTGGATTTTATGTTTAAAAAATATATAGTGATAATGAAGTTTTTTTTTTTTTTTATATAAAAGCTAATCAATAAAGGTTTCTCATTCCCTCCTTGGTGACTCAAATATTGTGAGTAGAAAAAGAGGCCAAGTTATGATAGAATAGATACATAAGTTGATATATTAAGGATAATATGTTCTGAGATAATATCCATAATGAAATGTAGCTATTTTTGTACCATTCAGACTCCAGACTTGACAATTGTCTCTATAGACCAACACGAGTATTTTCTAGCGTGTTTGTCATCACTTGCACGCTCCTCTAGAATTTCTCAGGGGATCACCCATCATGGAATTGCTCCAAGCCAAACACTCCTAATTTTGGAGTTTTTCCACTTGGTCACTAGAAAAGAAGATGTATTTTGTTGATATTAGTAATATCTATAAATCATTTAAGCTCACATTGAATATGCGGTCTTATACATGCATATTATTGGAATCTCTCTTTTCTTGGTGTATTTCGATTAATTCATGTACCTCTTTGTTTTGAAACCTTAACATGAACCACTCTTTATCCATACATTGTGGACGATCACTTCACAATTTTTGTCCGGGGCTTCACAATTTTTTACGAGTCCTATTTTAGATAATTGGAACTTGCCCTGTGCGTCACAATTTTTTGTGAACATTCTAATATACTCTCTCTGTCCCACTAGAATTGGTACACTTGTCTTTTTTGTTTGTCCTATTAGAATTGACATTTTCCTAAAATGGTATATGGTCCCTACATTCTTTACACACATAAAATAAGTGGACCATACCTACTTTACACTCTTAACCCTTTATTCTTAATTTTCGTGCCCAACTCAAAAGTGTCAATTCTAGTGGGACGGAGGGAGTAGAAAATTGGAACTATTTTTTCAGATCAGTTCAACATTAAATCTATACATATATAAAAGCTGGTCCATCTAGCCAAAAAAAATTCCCGCTCTTTTACTCCATCTACTTTTGGAAAGTTGATTTATATTTAGAAAGTTCACTAATTCATATGATGATATATATAGTTGCGGGGCCCACTTGCTACAATCTAT
This sequence comes from Salvia miltiorrhiza, assembly GCF_028751815.1. Classification (NCBI taxonomy): domain Eukaryota; kingdom Viridiplantae; phylum Streptophyta; class Magnoliopsida; order Lamiales; family Lamiaceae; genus Salvia; species Salvia miltiorrhiza. Next base: position 236,856 of record NW_026651554.1, read on the forward strand.
ACAGTGCTCTTTTATATCATGCAATTTATAGTTTTGTGAAAAATATCCTTTATTTTTGTGAATTTATATTTTTTTAGATAAATTTATATAAATATCCAATATTTAAAATTTAAAGTCACCAATATTTTTCAGTGTGAATTTATATAAATTTTGAAATATATATATATATTATTAAATTAAGATTTTATTAAAAAGGAAGGAAAAAAGCAGAAGAACCTAAACCCTTGAAAGCACAGACAGCAGACTAAGGGTCGAGCCTCGTTAAAACCTCAGAGCGAGGAAAAAGAGTACTCGTCTATGACAAACTAAAAAGTGTAGGAAGTGGAGATGGGAGAATCTCAGAAGCTCCGGCCGCACCATTGCCCCTAGATAAACCCGGCTTCCCAACACGAAGAAAGAACAAGAATGAAAAAGGACGCAAAAGAAATGAAACATAAAGCGAGAAACAAAGGAAGAAGAAGCAGCGGCCGAAGAAAGAGCCTCGGCCGGCAAAGGCAAGGTGCCGTCGCCGAAGTCTTTCTCCAGCCGATGAACAGCAGAGGGGGAGATACATAACAGCCGGTGAAACGCCAACGCAGAAGAGACATCCATCCCAAAATCACGGCCGCGCCAGAAAACGTGAAGAGCAGCGCAGCTGAGAGGACGTCCGAGAAGCAAAACTCTGTTCGCCCCGAGGAAACAACGAGTAAACCAAAAAAGACGCTCAACATGGAGCAGAGCACAGCACTTCAACGACCAAAACATGCTGGCTCCCGAACCCCGAACCCAATAAGAGAAAACTCTTATCGTCGAGCTGCCAATAGGACCCGACCGTTTGAACCCCAGCATTGAGCGCACCCAAATACTGTAAAAAGGTTGAAACGACGCCCCAAACAAACACTCCAAGAACCACAACCACAGACCACCATCCCAAACAAGAACGAGCAACATCGCGAGATGCTTCACCAAAAACCAAAAAACCCTAACTCCTGATAGTGCGAACATGACTATGCGTAGACATGTCTCTAGAAACCGCATGGCTAATGACCTCGATAACAGACGGCCACCATCCTTCCACCCGATCATTGTTAGCCATGATATCAGCAGGCTGATTTCCCTCTCTAAAGATATGAGTGACAATCAGATGGAACTTTTTAAGAAGATGAAGAGAGTTGTTCCAAGAAGCATAGAAACGCCAAGGAACATCTAAGGAACGAGTCGCCAGCAACCGGACCACATACATGGAGTCCGACTCAATCCATAGATAATACCATTGTCTATCATGAGCCAAATTAATAGCAGTGATGACTGCTAAAAGCTCAGCTTCAAACGAAAAACCAATCCCCCCTTTAATATGATAACAACCACGAACAACCGCATGATGATCCCTGAAAACTCCGCCCGCGGCAATGTTCCCCGGCGCCCCCAAAGCAGAGCCGTCCGTGTTGACTTTCATCCAGGGAGCAACCGGAGGCCACCAATGCACATCAACCATGCGAGGAGGGGGGGCTGATCGGCTGCCAACCCCGAGCGATCTGGTGATTAAATAATCCTGCCAAGAGTTGTTGATAGTTCCAAGATTTTTGAAATTGCAATCGAGCTCTTTAAAAAAAGATTTGACAAAGACTAAAATCCGACGAGCATCAAAGGCCACATCATCGAAGATCTTAGAGTTCCGACACTCCCAAATCTTCCAAATAATAGAAATCATCCCCGCTTTCCGGAACGTGAAATATATATATATATATATATATATATATATATATATATATATATATATTGTGAATTTAAATATCCAATATTTAAAATTTAAAATCACCAATAGTAAATTTATGAATTTATACTTAGAATTTATATTTTTTTGAAAAATATCATTTTCTTGTGAATTTATATATTTTTAGATAAATTTATATTGAAATATCCAATATAAATTTATAGTTTTGTGAAAAATTATCAATTTCAATTAAATCTTTTGTGAAAAACATCCAATATTTAAATTCATAATATAAATACATATAAATTGCATGGGATCTTGTAGTCATTTGCAAAAGTGAATATTATTTTTCATTTACACGCAATTTTTTTACTATAGATTGTTTTTCAATTCAAGAGAATAAAAAATTATTTACGAACTCTGGCAATATCTCGTATTAATTCTTACGGATTTACACGCTAAACAAAGGGATTGATATGCATGATCAATGGGATTTTTTGTATGATCTTACTGTGTAGTCAATTGTGTATGGTACTGTGTAGTCAACTGTGTAAATTACTGTGTCCCCTACTGTGTATGTCTCGTATAGCTGTTTGATTCGTTTATACAATTGACATGCATATGGATACACTAAAACAACAATAAGTATACATCAGTAAATTTGATTATTCTGATAAACAATTACAAGTATGAATTTTGCATCACCTATTAATAATTAGGCTATTACCTATGTCTCCACTAATATATTGAAGATATTTCTTGAAACAATATAATTCTTTCAGATACTTACAACTTCAAATAATCGTTAATTATTGATTTGTTAGAACATGAAATATAACTAAGTGGTAAAATTACAACTTCCAACATATTGATTAACATGGTCTAAGGTGTGTATTGAATATTTCATCAAAAATTCTTTTTTATAAAGAACTCTAAAGGTTGGTGTTCTTAGTTACACAGTTGACTACACGGTCATGTGACATCTACACAGTTAGTTACACGGTCATGTGACATCTACAAAGTTAATTCATCTTAATTCTAAGTTATATAATATGAGAATCATACTTTAAAATAAGATTAGTGGGAATGCAAGTGGGATTTTGAAACCGAAATAAGATTAGTGCAAATGCAATTGGAGTTTATGAAATCAAAGTTCGATTATTGGGAAATCAATTGAAGATTACTAAATTATAGTAAAGATTAGTTGGAGATCAATTGGGAGTTTTGAAATCGAAGTAAGATTAGTGCAAATATAATTGTGTGTGCAATCGTGTATGGTACTGTGTAGTCAACTGTGTAAGTTATTGTGTCCCCTACCGTGTATGTCTCTTATAGTTGTTTTGATTCGTTTAAACAATTGACGTGCATAGATACCTTAAAACAATTATAAGTATACACCACTAAAATTGATGCAACTGATAAACAATTACAAGTATGAATTTTGCATCTGATAAACAATTACAATGGGATTTTTTGTATGATCTTCACAGCTAAATAGACGATGAAGAAGCCTTATCTCAAGGTATGCATGACGTCAAATTTGTGGGAGAGAGAGAGAGAGAGATAGAGAGGGTGATAGAGTGAAATGTGTAATTTGACAACATTCCTTATATATCTCCAAAAATGTAGCAACTTTTTATTATATCAAACCGAAATCAACTCCATTGTCAAAGCATCTCATTTAATATAATATATTAAATATATAAGTTTCATATATATCTCCCATGAAATGTGCATCCCCATGGCCTATATAAACTAACTTTTCGTGTTAAACTTTTACTTACACTCCCTTCTCATTTTGATATTCATCATTTCTCTAATCACAAGCATGTCGACCATGTGGTCTTTAGTAAAAAACTTGCAACCAAATAATGTCAGATCTACAATTAAAATGAGACTTGTGCGTGCATACAACCGCTCATCTCAAAGCACCAACAATGTTACCAGCTATGAGTGTATTTTTCATGATTGTGAGGTAAAAATTCTCTATTCACTAAACTATTACGTATTTAAGCATTTTTGCAACATTATTATGTTTTTCTAATTTAGTTGTTTTTTTAATATAGGGGCCGTTTGATTTGCAGTTTAGGATTGATTAGGATTAAAATTATCTTGAGAAATTAGTGTGGATTAGTGTGGATTTATATTATTTCATGGGTATTTGATATCATGGCTACTTAATCCTATATTGTGTTTGATATCCATAGGATTATGTTGGATTATATTATCTAATACCAAAACTATCCTCATATAATTTTAAAAACATCATGTGTGTCCACCATTACTTGGGCATTTGCATCGATATGCGTGAGGAAGGGTAGCAAAATTTTTATCCAACTTCGCAGTATTAAAGTTATCCGAGGGGGGAGGCCGGATTATTAGTATGGGTTATTCCCACAAAATAGCATGTAGAAGTAGGATTAAGTAGGAGTTGACAACATTAATAGAACATGATATCAAACATCACACTAACCTGTATTAATTTAATTTATCATACCTATAAACCATATCAAACAGGCACATAGGGTGACCGCATCCATGCTACACTTGATCACACATTGATCCCCAAGTTCAAACATATCTTGAAAGAAGACATTGTTCATGCCATAAAAAATTTTTTGGTGATGCATGATTCCAACAAAAAGTATAAAACAACGACAAATGTCTACTATATTAAATTTATTAATAGTAATCATATAGTTGAAATTTATGACCTCGCCTCACTTCGGATCACTCTCCGTTGGTGTTGCAATGCAAATTGACAAACCCTACTGGTCGGAGGCCTTTCCGTTTTCTTAATATGTGGACCTTGCATCCGACCTTTCAGGAGATGGTGGCGACATCTTGGAGGGAGACTGTCAGCACACGCTGCCCGATTTTATGTGTTATGTTGAAATTGAAAAGGCTTCGTAAGGAGATTGGGGTTTGGAATAAAGAGGTTTTTGGCAATGTGGATTCCTCCATTTCTTCTCTCATGAAACAGCTTGAGACTACTCAGGGGAAGATTTCTGCTTCTGGATATACGAACGATCTCTTTGATGAGGAGGTTTGTCTTCAGGCAAAGCTAAATGTATCGTTGACACATAAGAACTGTTTGCTTCAGCAAAAAAGCCGTGCGAACTGGCTTCGGGATGGAGACAGGAATACTGAGTTTTTTCACCATTTGACCAAGTTCAAGAAACGGAATGCGCCTTTCACTCGCCTCAAGATTGATGGTAGAGAGACTTATGATGCCACTATTATTGAGAATCATATTATTGACCACTTTACGTCTCTTTTCGCTGATGATGGTCGACCTTCTGGAGATCAGTTAGAGATTGATGCGCTTTTTGAGTCGGGGGTGTCTGATGATCAGAATGCGCGGTTGGTGAGTATACCCGATGAGAGTGAAATTGCGGCGGCGGTTTTTAATATGGATGCTTCAAGTGCTCCTGGCCCTGATGGTTTCTCTGGTAACTTCTTTCAAAGTTGCTGGGATGTGATTAAAGCGGATGTTATTGCGGCTGTTCAGAATTTCTTTCGCCATTCTTATTTACCTTCTGGGTGTAATTCCAGTACGATGATTTTGATTCCCAAGAAGGATTCAGTCGACACTGTTGCTGATCTTCGCCCGATTGTCCTTTCGAATTTCTTATTCAAGATTATCTCGAAGATTCTTGCCTCTCGTCTTGGCGTGGTGGCTGCGTCTCATGTTTCTGACAATCAATTCGGCTTTATTAGCGGGCGTAATATTCATGATTGCATCATGCTCAGCTCGGAAGGTTTCAACTGTATGAAACGCACGGACAGGGGACATAATATGGCTTGTAAAGTTGACATCCGAAAAGCCTTTGATACTATTCGATGGGATTTTATCTTGCAAGTTTTGCGAGCTAATCACTATCATGAGAAATTCATTTACTGGATTTCTATTATTTTCAGCTCGGCCAGGCTCTCTATTCTCTATAATGGTCAGCTGCGGGGATATTTTGCTTGTTCTCGCGGAGTGCGTCAGGGAGATCCCCTTTCTCCGATTCTCTTCGGAATTGCGGAGGATATCTTGAGTCGGCTTTTTAGCAGCTGCGTTGATTCTGGGCATCTAGAACCTATGCGCTATAGTCGAACTTTTCAGTTCCCTACTCACTTGTTCTATGCGGATGACGTTATGATCTTTTGTAAAGCTACAGTTCGGAATGCTAGAAAAATTCATCAGATCTTTTCGTACTATGACTCTCTTTCGGGTCAGCAGTGTAGTCTGGAGAAGTCTTGCATTTACTTTGGTTCGGGAGTTCTCAATGACAGGAAAAGTGCTATTCATCGTGAGCTCAGTTTCACTACCGGGAACCTTCCTTTCAATTACTTGGGAGTTCCGATTTTCGTTGGGCGTCCGAGAGCTTATTTCTTTCAGGCAATTCATGATAGGATTGTCCAGAAGTTTGCTCGATGGAAAGGTCGTCATCTTTCTATGGCTGGGAGGCTTTGTTTAGTCAAGTCGGTTATTCAGAGTTCGATTGTTCACTCCATGATGGTTTACAAATGGCCAAAATCGTTACTGCACTCCCTTGACAGGAAATGTCGTAATTTCGTTTGGTCGGGAAATATTGATAAACGGCCCAGCTGTGCTGTTAGTTGGGGTAGAGTCTGCTCCCCCTTGAAAGAAGGCGGCCTCGGCATTAGATCTTTTACGTTAATGAACAAATCTTATTTGATGAAGCTGACTTGGAAGTTAATTCAGGGAACTGTTTGGGCGCATTCCATTCTGAGATCGAGATATCTAAACAATTTTGGGGTTGCAAAGGATTCGGTGTCGAACTCTTCTGTTTGGATTGGGATGAAAGAAGAAGTCAATCAGTTGGTGGATGATTCTTATGTTTGTATTGACCGTGGTGAGCATACTTACTTTTGGCGGGATGATTGGCTTGGGTACAAGCTTGTGGATAAACTTAAAATTCCGATATATATGCATGATTTTCTGAGCTTCTCGGTTAGTGATTATTTTTATGATGGTGTTTGGCATTTCACGACATCCTTTGTTTCTCGTTTTCCTGATATTGTGGATGATATTCTGCGTATTCCGATGGGCGGCCAGAGGGATACGAGATATTGGAAACAGTCGGTTAAGGGTGAGGTTTCGGCCTCTTTGGCTTTTTCTAATATTTCCCATCGTTTTCCTGCTGTTAGCTGGGGCAAATGGATCTGGGAGGACTTTATTCCGATGAGGCGATCTATTCTCTGTTGGCGTGTCCTCCATGGGCGCTTGCCTACTATTGATGTTCTGATCCGGCAAGGGTTAATTGCGCCCAATGCTTGTTCTTTGTGTCTCCAAGATAGTGAGACGATTTCGCATGTGCTTTGGGAGTGCTCGTGTGTTCGCCCTATTTGGACTGATTTTTTAGGTTGGTTTGGTAAAGAGAATCTCTTGGGGTGCATGGATATTCATTCCTTCTTAGTTCTGGCTTGGAATCTCTCTTGGAGTTCCCAAATTGGTTCTTTTTGGAAGGCGGGAATTATCACTCTGATGTGGCGTATCTGGTCGGGACGCAATGCGCTTATTTTTGAGGATTTGTGCTTTGATAGACGTGCGGTTTTGGCCTTTGTCAAGGCTTACTTTATGGAGATTGATGGGGTTTTCCGGAAGTTGGGTAATATTTCTAATTCTTGGGCTGACTATTCGATCACTCGTGCGATTGGGGTGAGGAGCCGTGCTGCTCCTCCCCCCTGTATGGTGGAGGTTCACTGGTGGCCTCCCGTTGGTCAATGGATTAAAGTTAATACAGATGGCTCGGCGGCGGCAGCTCCTGGAGTTATTGCTGCGGGTGGGGTTTTTCGAGACAAGTGGTCTCATGTCCGAGGTTGTTTTCATTTTAAAGGCGGCAACGGCTTTGCTTTCGAGGCGGAATTGTTGGCTGTGATCTATGCTATTCACATTGCTCATACCCGAGGCTGGCGGCATCTGTGGGTTGAGGCTGACTCTATGTATGTGGTTCACCTTTTGTACTCTCGCTCGAGTGATGTTCCTTGGAGATTTAGGGCGTTTTGGCAGCATACTCTTCGCCTGCTTCGGGATTTTTCTTTGATGGTCTCGCATATTTACCGTGAGGGTAATCAACCGGCAGATATTATGGCCAATGATGATCGGCAGGAAGGCTGGTGGCCTTTTGCGATTGAGGAGATTAGGATTGCGGTTGCAAGGGATATGTCGACGCATAGTCATATCCGTATGGTTATATAAGCAGGTTCGTTGGTTCCCTTAGGCTTTGGTTGGGTTGTTTTCTTTTGTTGTTGGTCTCCTGTTTTCTTTCTTGGTTCTTCTTCTTCCGGTTTTTTTGAGCTGAGCTTCTTAGGGGTGATGGTTAGGCCGGAACTCCTGAAGTTGTCTCTTCCCGCTCCTGAACCGAATGTGAGTCTTTCACGAGTACTCTTTTTCCTTCTAAGGTCTCTTCTTCTTAGAAGGTTTTAATGAGGCTCGATCTTTTGTTTGCTCTCTTTTGCGCTTTCTTGGATGTTTTGTACTCTTTTACTTTTCCATTAATACAAGCCTTATTCTCATAGTTGAAATTTATGAAGAAGGTTTTCCACGCCAACTATTTAACTTTAAAAGTTTTGAAGAAGTTGCCTCCATTGATATTATCAATGACAATATGCTATTTGGTAATGTGTTAATTTATTATTTCCTTACACATGCATATTCAATTGATAATCTCAAAATTCATATTTTTATAAACTCAACATTTTGATATATCTACATTATTGGTATGCATTTATATATGTAGATGTAATTGGTGTGGTTTATCACAAAGTAGTCAAAACTGTACTTTGCAATGATGGAAGACAAGTTGAAGGGGTCTGAAATCTTGATATGTAATGAAGACAGAGTAGAATGTTCGTCTACTACAAATGTTGTATATAAAGAAGTTTTCCAAAATTTATAATAATAAGATGAGAAGTTTCCAATTGTATTTTCATGTATTATTATTTTTACATTGATTTTTATGTAATTAAAAATGATAGTCTTAAATATATTTTAGTAGTAATATAATTGGTATAACAATTGTATAATAAAATATTTTTAAAACTCATTTATTTTAGAGATTATACAAAAATATCTTCGAGAATGTTATAATAAAACTTTAACAACATATGTATAATCCCGTGCATCGCACGGGTAAAACACTAGTATGAAAAAATGTTGTGAACACTTAATTGTTTTTTTTTTTTTTTTTTGAGAATAGAAATAGAAGATCATAACTGTTATATTTTCACGTTTTTGTCAAAGAACGAGTCAAAATCTTCTTAAATCATCAATTCTTCTATAAGTTTCGTACTACTAAATGGGAACATATTAAATGATCAGCAACAAAATGGGAACATCTGTTTACTGTTTTTTTTTCTTTTCCATTTCATTTCACTCACAGCCCAGCCGACCTCCATTGTACGGAAGTCTACTTACAATTAAACGAAAAGGGTAATTAAACAAACAAATGCTTAGTTTTTTGTCTCAATTATGTTCATGAATTTCTTGCTTCATGATCGAAGCACTATTTTTTCAAGACTAATATTTTTTAGGCGTTTATTTTACATGATTGATTATATGTATAATTGAATATTTTTATTTTTAAAATTATAATTTTTCTAATCATACTTTTTTCATGGAATAAAATCAAACAAGATTAGTTTGAATGATAGAAATAATCAAGGACGTTGGGATATTAAAAATTTCAATCACACCTCAATTCGCATGGTGACATCCCAAGGATTTTAATGTCCCAGACCCTATTTACGGGACCCTGGCGATAATTAATGAATGCAACTTTAATTTTAACATGTAATTGCATTGTGGCAGTCCAAGGATCTTTCTGTGCTAAATCCTATTTACGGGTTCCTAGTGATACATAATTCATAACTTCAAATCGCATTGTGGCAATTAATTCAAGGACTGTGACGTCCTGGATCCTATTTACAGGAACTTAGTGATAAATGTAAATCATAACATATATGGTAAACACATAATATTAAAATGGACAATAACTATAATCACATCATGCATGTATTTAAATAAATCTCACACCTTAAATTTGAGCTTCGAAACAAATTGAGTAACTCAAATCAAAGTCAATGGTTTAGTCATACTGCACGGCTAGCCCCATAAAATTAAACAATAATTAATAAGAATTAAAGATAATTAACATATAATTTTATATATATATATATATATATAGGGTGCGGTTATAGTGAGAACCACAATTATCGTGAGAATATAAGAACCAATAAAATTATTGCATCTGCTATACAAATTAATGCATCCGCTATTAAATTTAATGCATCCAAAAAAAATAATTTTTTTGCTCCCTTCAGGATTCGAACCCAGCATCTGCATCCATCCACCAAGATGATGCATCCACCGTAGATCTTGATGATCGAATGACTTAAAATGGTTCTCTGTTCTTATTTTATTAGTGATTCTTATTTGAACCTCTCCCTATATATATATATATATATATATACACACACACACAATAGCGGAGCCAGGAATTAATTTGGGAGGGGGCTGAACTTACACGGGGTTCAGGGGGCGGTTGCCCCCGAGAAATTTTTTTTGGACATTCCGTATATTTAAGGCATTATTTTATTAAAAGACAAGCAAAAGAGCAACATTTTCATAGATTATATAATTTAAATATATAACAAATTAGTTTCAATACATTACAAATGTTTTTGGGACATTCTGTATTTTTAAAGCAGTTTTTATTAAAAGACGAGCATAATAGTAATTATAAAGAACAACATTTTCATATATTACAAACCTTTTTTTTTTGTCATTTCGTACATTTTAGGCATTTTTTATTAATAGACAAGCATAATAACAATAATAACGAACAATATTTTCATAAATTATATATTTTCAATAAATTACAAGCTAGAATCAATAATAATAAAAGACAAGCATAGTAATAATAGCAAACAAATTTTTTTTTTTGGTCATTCCATTCATTTTAGGCATTTTCTATTAAAAGACAAGCATAATAGTGATAATAATGTATAATATTTTTATAGATTATATAGTTTTAAATAACACAATTATCCTTAAATTAATTATAAATGGAAGAATATAGCAAGCTAGTCAACTTTTGTAAAACAAATTTCTTTTATAATATAAACATATATATATATATATATATATATATATAATAAAAAAAACTCAAAATTTGGGAGGCCCCCTGGTTACGCCCCTGTATATATATATATATATATATATATATATATATATATATATATATATATATATATATATATATACACTTGTATGTATAAATAATTATGTGCATGAAATCTAACTATCTTACCTCGATTACTTGTTCCCTGCATGAAATCATGATATATTTTGATAGTACGTGCATGTGATGTATGCTTACTTATACTAGTTAAGTTATATGCTTGATGAGTCATCTCTTAGGCTTATTATTAAGGTTATAGGGTTGCTTAATTATCCAATTTTAAAAATCCTACACGTAAGCAGGTTTGCATGATTCATGTAATGCATACATTTTAATTTTAAGTTCCCTTTTTCTTTCTTTTATTTTTTTAAATAAATCATAATCTTAATCATATGCATTCTGTACGTGCATACACATAGATATACTTGTTTAGTCTTTTAAGAAATTCACGGGATACATGTTTATTTATTTGTTTTCTTACCATAAAAAATTATAAACAGTTATTTATATATATACCATAATTATATTTGTGAAAATAAATTTTATTTTAAAACCTAATTATAATATCAAAGTTATTATTATTATTATTATTATTATTATTATTATTATTATTATTACTATTATTATTATTATTATTATTATTATTATTATGGGATGCGACTAGACCAACACAAACTTCATATATAAAATATTCTTTTATCTTCAAAAACTTCATAACTTGATAATTAAATAATTTTCAAACAAAAATTGTAAAGAAAATAAATAGTTTTGGATTGTGACACTTCTAGTGCTCAGTTTGGTGTATCATCCTCAAAGATGAAATGACTTCGTCTCGTAGGTAGCAGTATTACAGACCAACGAACTTCGACGAATTGAATTTTCTACATTAAGCACGGATCTGCATATTCAAATTAACATGACTGGGAGTCATAGACATAACATCAATGTCGTCCCATATATCAAGGCTCTATTGTAACTCCCACCCGTCTCATAATGCCAAGATCTAAGTCCAAGTCCAAGTCCAAGTTCACGGCCGAGGATTAGGGGCCAGAGGCCAGGACCGATCAAGGCCTGGCGGGGAGCGGTGGCGGCGCGTGTGTTGAACTTTGCAGTCCAATTTTAGTTCATGTACTTAAGTAATAACTTATATACTTAATTGATTAATATTAATAATCAATGTGAGATAAGTATTACTTATCTTTAATTATTTCTTACTCACCAGAAATCGATTTTGAGTAAATAAGTATACAACAATTATCTACATGAAACATAAATTCATCATGTACCATTTAATTCAACTAAATTAAACATTTTCGTTACTTAAAAAAATTTGATCAAACATTAATTAGAACAACTCATCACCAATTTTCTAGTCAACTACATGAGTACATTTTTCCCGAAATAGAAACATAAATTTAGCACGTGCATTATAATTTCTGGCCATTTCATTAACTATTTAATTTCATTGAAAGAGCTTGCAAGTTTTAACTTTAACCCTACGCGCTCCTACATTCGATTTGGACACATATGTTTTAAGATTTAGATTCCTCTATGTACGGATTCAACATCTATTTGGTCTGTGCTCATACATATATATATATGCGCGCAAACAAACACAATCTACCGCAACAACTGTTTGAGTGCATGCTGTTTCATGCACTCAATCAAACACGAGTCCAACTATCCCCGCGGCGGAGGAGAGGATGTCCGGCACGGCGGCGGAGGCCAAGTACCGGGGCGTGCGGAAGCGGAAGTGGGGGAAGTACGTCTGCGAGATACGCCTCCCCAACAGCCGGGAGCGGATATGGCTCGGCTCCTACGATGCGGCGGAGAAGGCGGCGCGGGCCTTCGACGCCGCCCTCTTCTGCCTCCGCGGCCGCGCCGCCAAGTTCAACTTCCCGGACGACCCACCGGACATCCCGGGCGGGGAGTCGCTGTCCCCCTCCGAGATCCAGGCGGTGGCGCAGCGCTACGGGAAAAGCTACGGCAGTGGCCGACTGCCGCAGGCGGCAGAGGATGGGTTTCGGGCCCGGGCCTCGGAAGATTCCGCGAGGGTGGATTTGATTGACGGGTCGTTTTGGGAAATGGTGGACATGAATGGTGGGCATAATGCGGATTTCGGGCCTTTCCCAGAGCCCGATGAGATGTATAGCTATGCACATTATGAAGCTAGGGTTTGTGAAGATGAGGACGAGATCAGCTATGATGACCAGCTTTGGAATTTCTAAGAAATGTGAAGCTTTTATTCGTTTCTGGGATCTATATATATATAAAAGCCAATACACTCCAATCTTTTTTTTTTTTTTTTTTTTGATGAAATTACATTATAAATAATACAAATCACACACACACCCCACCTAGTGGTTATTGTGGCCGAGAGTACTCGAACCTGTGACCTCTTGGACAACAGGCAACCACCCTAACCACTAGGCCATCCCAAGGGGACCAATACACTCCAATCTTTATCTAACATGCTGTTGAGAGCAGCACAATAAAGGGCATGCAGCCCAGTCATACGTGGAATAAAAAGCTTATCTACCTTTTAGTTGGTTAGATGAGTCAGCATGCGTAGTGGGCGTGTCTTCTTCTTTTCCATTTTTTTGCTTTCTGCTGTTTGCTCTTTATATAGAGCTAGCTTAGTGTGTAACTAGCTGATTTTTACATGAAATGATATCTCTCTTCTTTTATGCATACCTTCGTTTTCAACAAAACCCACTAATTAATACTCCCTCCATCCCAGCTAAGTTGATCAACTTCTTTTCGATGCGAGATTTAAGAAACTAGTGTTTTATTCTACATAAAAAAAAATTGATCAACTTAATTGTGAAGATAAAAAAAGAGTATTGATCGAATTAGTTGGGATGGAGGGATTATTAAATGATCACTTAATCAATCATCATCGTTTGTCCATTGTGCAATATGAAACCTAGATTAATAGTAAGTCATTTAATCAATCATTCCACAGGATACCAACCTCCTTCAGCTCTCCATCCAAAACTTGGTCATTCAGAATATACCTTTTAAATAAGTAATGAAAAAGCTTGAAAATTTGGCGTATAGATTGTAATGTGCTAATCTTATAGTGTCTTTACGTACAATTTTTTTTGGAGAACAAGTATACGTAGCATCCACATTTGGAGGCTCTATAAATATGATGGAATTCGTAATCAAAAGGTAGTCATGGTTGCTCTTCTTGTCGGAGCATTTGAATTTATCAACAAGCGTCTTCCACTGCACCACCCAAAACCACGACGATAATAACTGAAAAAGGAAAGATAATAAAGAAGAAGTGGCGTGACAAGAGTTAAAGAAGAAGAAATAAGAAAATATTAACGATTGAGGCAACACCCTAGTCTAGCCAAAATCTTTTAGCCATAGGAAATTCTAGCAATACAAATAAAAATATGGAAATAATAACATTTCTGACTAAAATACCCTTTTAGTGTGTAATAATATAAAATATACTATTACACACTTTTTAGAAGCGAAAAAAGTGTGTAATAGTGTATTTTACACTGTTACACACTTTTTCGCAGTTACACACTTTATGTTATTAAACACTTTTGCGAAAAAGTGTGTAACAGTATTAAGGGTATAATTGTACATTTACGTTAGAAAAGGCTAGTTTTTCCATATTTTTATTTGGATGGACATTTTTTCTTTTTCTTATAAAAGAACGGCTAATTGAGCCCATTAACTCTTAAGGGATTTTATTTGTGTGGATTTTGATTTTTCTCCAATGCCCAAGGTTGGTTTTTGAGTCCCTTCCCCTTAATCTTGAATAGAGTAGGTGCCCCATTTTACGTTAACAAACTTGAAGGTCAGGATTTTTGATTTTTGAGCCAAGCATTGAAGAACTGATAACCGACATACATAAGATTTAATTACATGATATTTTCACCGGTCAAAATGAGAATTTTAATGGAATGGAATGACGAAACGTTGAACACAATTATTTGAATTTTAATTTGTACCATTTTTAGAAGGGTCGGTAGCTTCTAATTAAATCCCAATCTTAATTTCATCTTCCTTGTAAATTAAATTCAATTATTGAAATATTGCAATTGATTCTCATGTTTTTTCTTTTAATTTGTAGCGAATTCGAGCCATTAATATAAAGGGTAAAATATCATTTCAAATCTCGAATTATATCCACTTTATTAAAAATATTTCGAGTTATAGAAAATATCAATTTAAACCTCAAATTATCAGCTTTGTATTAAAAATATCTTACATCTATTTTTTCGGTGCCTAGAATCATAACATGGCTCACCGAATCTCATTGTATAATTTTTATTTTTATTTTTTAAATGACATGACACAAAATGAATATCACTTTAAACCCCAAATTATACTGTTTATCAGCTTTGTATCAGAAATGTCTAGCGTTCATTTTTCGGCCCTCAAAACATTGATGCGTCTTCCCGGATGTCATCAAGTAAAGTCCCTAACCTTTCAATTCCCAAACGACGTCGTTTTGAACTAAACGACATCATTTAAGAAAGAGTTAAAACATCGTCATCTTATTTCATCGTCCGGCGTCGCCACGTTGGAATGCCAATTGCCAAGTCAACTTTAAGTATGTTGCATAAGTTCGCCGTGAGATAAATCAAATCAATTTCACCAGCGATGGATTCTTATTCCAATTTTAAAGGTCGTGTTATATTCCTGAATTCGGGAATTTCTCATGGATTTAACGGTAACCCTTTTTCTTATTTTTTATCCTACAAACACTCTTTATTTAAAATAAAAATCGTCTTTAATTCAATCTCCACAACTCATTTCAAATTTTAATAGAACTCTTTCTACACTACATAAAAATCACCACCAATTTTCTTAAAATTTGTGCCTACTAAAAGTGTCATACCTTTAATTTTGATGGACATAAGGAGTACTTTTTTTCGTACGTCGTCTCATGATTTGAAACCAGTCACTTCATACTTCCAAGTTCCCATCATTAAATTAGGGGGTTGAGTGGTTAGCTAAGAGCATCTCCAATGGTTTAGCAGCGGATCCACATGGAGGCTAGGGTGGGCTGAAGCCCACTCCCAAACTTTCAGTTAAAAAAAATCAATTTAATTATTATTTACACTAATATATATATATATATATATATATATATATATATATATATATTTGTTTAAATAGCTTCTATATTTAAGTCAATTAATCAACTTAATTTAGTATCAATTACATTTTCAATTTTAATTTTAATAATTTGTGTAGATAATTGCATCTTTCTTTATTTAAAGGTAATTAATTTAAATATAAAAATACCAAAATTCACTAATAGTTTGTGGATTTACAACGTCTCAAAAAATATGTTGTGAAATACTGATCTATAAAAAGTAATTAAAAGTTCCAAAAACTCTTTCTACACTAATAGAAAATTTGAAAGAAAAAATATCTAGGTATTTTGGTGAAAACATTAAAGAGATAATAGTGTTCATTAGATTAAAAAAAAAAGGTTTTGTCAAAATCTTGATCATTCATTTGATAAGGCTCCAACTATAAAATAATTTCATCTTCATTTTAATGCTATTATTTTTGTTAGAGCTATTCTATATAATAAAAAAAATTATAAATTTTATTTTCTAAATATAATATTCTAAAAAAATATGAATTATAATAGAATTTGGCTTGGGATAATCCCGAACCCTCATACAAGTTTAGCCCCCTCCAATGTAAATTTCGGCTCCGCCACTGCAATGGTTCACTCTACATTAGAGTGAACTTCACTCCATTGTAGAGTGAAATATAGAGTAATTTTATTTTGTTCTCCAACAATCAACTCTTCATTTCACTCTACAATCACTACAAGAATTCGGATTTTCAGCCACACACGTAAATGTGGGTAAAAATAAATTTCACTCTACAATCACTACAAGAATTCGGATTTTCAGCCATGCACACACGTAAATGTGGGTAAAAATAAGATTATGTGTGGGTATAGATATTTACCCACACATAATGGGTGACAGCCCGAAACCAAATGATTTATTCAAAACTAGCGTCTAACCTGTCGAAATTCGACGAGAATTATATTATGTCATTATTAATTTATAATTATTTTATGTTATTTTTATTACTATAGCATATGAAATAGTCATATCAAATTAAATTAGTAATACGTACAATATTTAAAATAATATTAATCTTAATCACTTTCGCCAATTAAATGTAGATTGTGATAATAGAAATATATTTTTATATAAATATTCATTTGATGATGTTTATAAAAAGTTACTATTAGCCTAGTGTCATTGCAAAGCTCATTAGATGGATCAATATTTCTAAAAAACATGATTATGCATCCCTCTTAATTTCATGACTCGACAATCTTGAACACTTGATCGTGTTTATATATTCATCCGAGAATACCTGTTCATCGAGGTCCATTTGTCCATCTTCTTTGCGAATGTTGTTTGAACTTAGGCAAACCCTTACTTTGATAGACATTAAAGACATGACGTCATCATTTATCGTATCAACCATCTCATTGGTGGGGGCCAAGATAGCTCTATTCTTAAACATTTATAGGTCAAATGCATGATATGTGTTTTCCACTATAGCTGCAATATGATTTGTTGCATCATGTATAAGAATGTCTTCTGATAATGTCACAACAGATTCTCCATCACCAAGACTTTGACCGGCAGTACAGTCACCTATTTTAAGTATCCATTCCGCAAATTCTTTGGTTTCTTCTATATTCGAACAAGAAGCATTTGCCTATTTCTTATGAGAAAATTATTATATGTAATATGATATATATTTGAAATCAAAATGTACTTTTATCAAATGTGTACTCATTCATTTTCTGTACAGAGGAAGACAATTAATTAAAACTTAAATAGCAAAATAACGAATTTTAGCTAATGAGAAAAATATATTAGACCAACCATTCTGACCATATAAATACATACATACATACATAAAGACAATTAGTAATTTTTATATTTTAATACTTTTTTCTATTTTCTAAAATGGAGGATGAACTCAAAACAAAATAAACTTGCATTTTTTTAATTTTCAAAATTAATAATTGACATTTGAATTTATTGTTTTTCGTGGATTAATTTATTGGTATACTTTATTTAAGTTTTAGTCACACTTGGAACAATCTCAATTAAGTGGGTATAAAGATTCCTATTCTGGATGCCATCATTTTATTAAATTAAAAATTTCAAGTGAAAAAAATGTGGATTGTGAGACATGATGAGTTCTTGTTGGTCATTGAGTTTATATATATACTCCCTCCGCCCACGAAATGAGTACCCATATTTCCTTTTTCGTCCGTCCACGAAATGAGTACCCATTTCCCTTTTTGGCAAGTGTACCCTACACATCTCTTTAATTAATACACTCAAAAAGTGGGACCCTTAAACTATTTACACTACAATCCATACATTTCTTAAAACCCGTGCCGTCCACAAATGGGTACTCATTTCGTGGACGGAGGGAGTAATAAAAGTTGGTATGAGCTTGGGAGGAATTTCAGGCGTTTGAAACAGACGAATGGACCCTCAAAGTGCTAATGTGTTTTAATTTGGTTGGGTTCCGATAATCAAATGGATATGTAGGATTTATAATTAAATGGATATGTTGGATTTATAATTAAATGGATATGTTGGATTTATCTAATAGTTTTATACAATTATTTAATAGTACGGACTTTGTCTAATAGTTTTATGCGATTATTTAATAGGATAGAATTTATCTATAAATTTATATGATTATTTAATAGTTTTTAAATGTAAAAATTGATTAGAAATGTATAAATAAATAAGAATGAATGAGAATTGAGAAAAATTAGAATGAAGTGATTATACATGCCACGTAGGATAGAATTTATTTTGCTATAATGTAAAAATTGATGATTATTTTTGAAATTTCATTATTTCAAATTTCAGTTATTGTGATGCATTTAAATGGTGAAGTCATTGAAAATTTTACGATATAGTATAATATTTATGTATGTTTTTATTTAGTCGCGTCCCTAGTTAGATGAATAAATTTAAAATAAATGTTATGACTTAAAAATAATTTTCATTTTCAAGACTTTAATTTATTTTGAGCCATGAATAAATTCATATATATATATATATATAGGGAGAGGTTCAAGAAAGAACCATAAATAAAAAAAGAACGGGGAACCATTTTCAGCCATTCGATTATCAAGATCTACGGTGGATGTATCATCTTGTTGGATGAATGCAGATCCTGGGTTCGAATCTTGAAGGGAGCATTTTTTTTATTTTTTTAATGCATTAATTTTAACAGCGAATGCATTAATTTTTACAGTGGATGCATTAGATTTGATGATTCTCCCGTTCTCACAAATAATGTAGTTCTCTCTAGAACCACACCATATATATATATATATATATATAGGCTAAAGTTCAATGAAGAAGGCCTAAATGTAAGAAAGAAGAGAGAAGTAATCTAATCCGTTGATCTTATCTAATCTAACGGACATGATTTATTCACGCCATGTTCAACGGATTTTTTCGTTGAACATATGGGGGGTCGAAACCCAGAACCCCCAAAAATATTGTATATGTTCAACGGATTTTTTCGTTGAACATATGGGGGGTCGAAACCCAGAACCCCCAAAAATATTGTATATGTTCACGAATGTTCAACGAAAAAATCCGTTGAACATGGCGTGAATAAACAATGTCCGTTAGATTAGATAAGATCAACGGATGAGATTACTTCTCTCTTCTTTCTTACATTTAGGCCTTTTTCATTGAACCTAACCCTATATATATATATATATATAGGGCCTTATATTTATTTTGAGTTAAGCACAAAGTATTTTACAATTCTTATTTAATACTTAGGCAGGCTTGCTTTCCAAGCCTCCGCGCCAATAGCTATGATTCTGTAAAATTTCAGAACCATTTGCTTTTGTTTTTCCTTTATGCAGAAACTCAGCAGCTAGCCATCTCACAACTATTCATGTTCTTAAATTCAAATACCCAACACCATCACCCCAAGCACATAATTGAGTGCCCCTAATGAATGATTTAACAGAATCCATCACGATTGAAAAGAAATTGGAAGAAATAGAAGAGTGAAGATGGGGGTTTTCAGGGAGATGGCGATTGGGCGGTGGCCGAGCCACGGCGGCGGAGAGAGGCTGGGGTGGCGGCCGGCGATGGAGAAGAAGAACAGCAGCAGCAGCGCCGGATCTGGGATGGTGGGAGGCGGCCTGACCAACCGCTGCTCTCTGTCTCGGGGCGGCGAGGGTGGCCACGCTGTCGGCTGAAGAGGGAGTAGGTGAGGGCGGTGTCGGGTAGGAACAGGCGGCGGCTGGCGGAGAATGACGTCGGAGAAGGAGGCGGGCGCGGCTGGGCGCGGTTGTGGGAGGAGAAACAGAGGGAGAACGACAGAGAGGGAGAGAGGTCGAAGGGGGCCAGAGATGAGGGAAGAAGCGAGATAGGAAGAAGGGGAAAGGGAGAGGAGGCAGGGCCGCCGGCTCCGGCGGCGGCGTTGCCGTCTGGTGGCGGTAGCAGGAGGAAGACCGAGGAAGGGGGAGAGGGGGAGGAGAGAGCTGCTGTGAGGGAGTGTTGGCTGCGTGAGTGGTGTTTGGAGTTGTGTGGGTGTGAGTTTAAATTAGGGAATTGTTAAGTGGGCTAATGGGCTTGGGTTTATTAAAAATGATTAGGCTCAGATTTTAATCATCTTATGGGCTACAGTTTTATTAAATAATTGGATTTAATTTAAATTACTTATGGGCTTGAATAAATAGCCAATTAATCATAATAGCAATGATTTTCATATGAGCCCAACTTGATATTAAGTCAGGTACATTAAGTTTAAATTATTTTCAAATACATTTAGGCCCTTATATTTTATTATTGAATTTTTATCTGACTAGGTGCGGCGCGACTAGAACGTGGATTTTGATTTGAACTTTCAAAGTTAAATTATCAAGTTCAAGTTTTAGGTGTGAGATTTATTTAAGTACATGTTGTGGTTAATTGTTGTCCATTTTAATATCATGTGTTTGCAATACGTGAGTTAAATTATATATCGCTAGGGGCCCGTTGAATGGGTCCAGGACGTCACAGTCCTTGGTATGCCACAATGCGATTTACATGTTAAAGTTATGGTTGCAACCAGTCGCCAGGGGCCGGCTGAATCGGTCTAGGACGGAAAGGTCCTTGGTATGCCACCGTGCGACTTACAGTTATGAATGTTACGATCATATGCGTTACCATTTTATTAACGTGGACAATAATTGCATGTTCCCACACTGAGTATACAATGTGTGTAGTGACCCGCTCTTTTATATATTTTAAATCCAGTAATGAGTGTGTATTTTTGTTCATCAGTGAATGAAAACGGATATTATTCTGATATGAATTCAGCTTATGATCCTGAATTTATATTGTTAAAGCAGTCAATGATATTATTTCAGAGTTATAACTGACTTAGCAAAGTCACGTTATTTAATTAAGCGAGATGGAATATGATTTTATTTTTACTCAGGTCGTGAATTATTTCTGACTCAAGAAGTTAATTAAATCTGCGGATTTAATTTAAATATCAAGACAACGAACAAATTAAATCTACGGATTTAATTTAGATTCATTTTATAACTTATCAATTTTAGCGAGATATCACATGTCGAAATCGAGAATTATTTAAAAAAATAGTACAAGTAGATACGAGCACGTGATCCATCTTACAGTTACCGAATCACCGAGACAGAGAAAATACATCAATAATTCTCCTCTACAATTTTTTTTCCTTTCTTTTTCTTCTCTTTTTCTTTCCATTAAACTTTGTTCCCCAACTTCTATACACCACTATCATTATGTTTTTCTTTCTTTTTCCCCCACCATTACACTCAAGTCTTCACCAATGAATTATTAGTATCAACCCCAACCAACAAACTCCCTACTTCATTCACTGTCCGTCAAGTTTCAAGGGGAGTAAAGTACTCTTCTTCTTGCCAAACTTCAAGGAGGTAAGCCTTCTTTGAATTCTCTTTAATGCACTCAGGATTCCACCTACATTTATGAACAGCAACTTGGTTATTTCAGTTCATTTTGCTGCATATAATCCAACAACGAAACAGCCATTCAACAAGACATTCAAGGTATTTACACTATTCCATTTCTTCAATGCACCCATATCCATACCAGCATCATATCAGTTTCAAATGATAGATGACCATAAGCTTGAAAAACTTAGCAAAGTTACATGCTCTATATGAAATAGCATCAGTTACTTTCCTGTTGTATTCATATCTATAGAGCTCATAGCAAACCACATATGCGAACCCATGAATTATGGCATTTCACGGAAGTAGTATGATTCATACATTGAAATATTACCACTGTACAACCAAAGCCATGAGAGCTCCCATCATGTAGCAACATGAATCAAAATACAATAGCAGGGGATAGAACAAAGACATCTCACACTCTATAAGGCAGAACACCAATCACTATACTTGTATGTAAGAACTTAAGGGACTCAACATATTAAGCACAACAAGGAAAATCAAGATACAATAGTAGAATGAAATAGACTTAACTTTAGAAGAGAAGAACGTTGGGCTGCACTGCGGGCCGCTGGACCTCAAGAACAGCGGCAACGGTGCGACGAATCAAGCAGACGCCGGCAGCGACGCCCCTAGTCGTCAACGACAGCGCTACTCGCCGACTGCACAGTGCCGGTGGTGGATCGAAACGATAGCAGCGGCTTCCCCAAAACGGCAACACACGAACCACGTCGGTCCAGTGGCGACAACAGTGGCGGAAGTCTCGAGCGCAGCAGCAGCGGACGCTCGGCAACGGCGTTCTGCCTTTTCTAAAACTTAGGGCTCGACGACGGAGGGAGATTCTGAGGACGAGGGAGATGAACGGCGCCGCTCCCAGGCGGCGATATCTCGCCGAAATTTCAGGGCCGCGGAGGCGCGACTGATTTTATGGGAGCAAGAGGCGGCGAATCTCCCGGCCTTCCAGTTACAGCGGCGGAGGGATCGACGGTGGTCCAGAAATGGTGAGATCGACGATTGTGGTGGCCGATGGCTGCTACTGTTCGTCTGTCAAGGAGTCGGATTCACTGGTCGGCGGCGGCTTTTGTCGTTGCTGTCGCCGGAAACGGACGGAGAGGGGAGAGCAGTGGGTGACGACGACTTATCGCAGCTGCTCCCCGGCGAGCTTCCGCAGCGGCGGAGCTTTGAGAGAGAGAGAGAGATGGAGGGAGACGGCGGCGATACCTATCGTCGTTGCCAAGGAAGGAGGCCGGTCGACGGCTGTCTCGCCGGAAGAAGCCGCGGCGGCGGGACTGATGGCTGAGTGAGAGAGGTGAAGAGAGAGCCGAGAAGCAGAGAGGGAGAGTGAGGGCTGAAGCTATGTGTGTGTGCGTGAGAGGCGCAGATTTGAGGGAGGAAAGGAAGAAAGAAAGGCTAGGGATTGGGGAGTGGATTTGAGTTTGGGCCAAGTGATGGGCCGATTTTTTTTATTTAGTTGGGCCGAAAAATTTGGGCCTCCTATTTATTTATTGGGCTTTGTTATTTATTTTCAGTGGGCTAGAGTTGGGCTGAGTTATTTATTAATTTTGGGCCGATTTTAAATTAGGAATTGGGCTTCAGAATTTATTTATATGGACCGATTTTAATTACTGATTGGGCCTCTGATTTTATTTATATGGGCTTTGATTTAATTGTTGTTTTGATTTGTATGGGCTTTATTTAATTGAGTTGGACTCTATTTATTTTAATAATTGGGCCGAAAATTGGGCCTAATTCAATTATTTTGCTTGGGCTTTAGTTTAATTCATTGGGCCTAATTTAATTAATTCATTGGGCCTAATTTAATTAAATTCATTGGGCTTTGTTATTTTATTCCGATTGGGCCTCCTAATTATTTTCTTTAGGCCTTGGTTATTTATTCAACTGGGTCCTAAATTTTTTTTAATTACTTGAGTCCATGAATTACTCCAACTAAACTTTTCAATTTAATTATTGGAATGTCACGATTTATTTAAATCAAGCCCATATTTGTTTAATTAATTATTAGGCTGCCTTATGTTGAGCCTTTTAATTATTTAATCTTATAACATTACTATTCCTATTTATTAAGCCGAGAGATTTTATGAGATTATTCAGCGAATAAGCCGAATTAGTTATATCTTAGTAACGGCCACGAAGGATGGATTTATTTAATTGGCGAATTAGAACACCCTAAGAGAACGGATTAATTTTTATCCGGCTTCATGAGACGAGACTTAGCTTTTGTTTAAATCCAATAGCTTGGATTAACAATAGAAATTCCCTGATTATTATTTCATAATAATAATTCATGCATAAGGATCATGCATAGTTAAATACACATTCTCATTTGATGATTTTATTCGAGCAATATCTTATTTATATTCTCGTAATAAAGGTCAAGCACGAGATTAATAATCAGTCAAGGAGCTACTGTACCACAAAAAGTTTCTAACAGGTGGGCATTACTTTCATATATATATCAAATGAGTTTAAATGTTACGTTCAAGCAAGTTATTTCATGACTAAATTAATTGAAGTTATTTCAAATATTGTCTTGCCATAAAATATTTAAATTTCAGTATGATATCTATCTGATGTGACTTTTATCATGCAATCGAATTCGGGTCCTGAGCAGTTGATAGCTATCCTGCCAGGACTAGTGTACACCAGTGACCGTGAGTCATCTAGCGGGTTGGCCGGTCAAGTGACCGTGAGAGGTGGCCACCTCTCCGGCACAAAGTTCCAGATATGATAGATTACAAGAGAACTTAGACTGCAGTCGAACTTTAAGAATCACAAATGAATTTAGTAAGCTTGGGCCTTTTAGCGAAAAACTCCCTTGCTGTACTGTTTAATTATGGCATGACAATTTACAGTTTTGAAGCATGTATTTTTTATACTTAGGCATACGTGCCCACTGAGTACTTTTGTACTCAAGCCCTGCATATATTTCTAAATGTGCAGGTTGAGCAGCTGCCGATGTTGATGAAGTGACGAGCGGGATTCTTTTGTCTTATTATGTATTAATGAACTCTAGGGTTACATGTCTTCATACATGTAATCAGAACCTTATTCCGCTGCGTACTCAGAAGTTTTATGTTTATTTGGCTAAGTCAGAGATATCTGAACTTACTAGTTATTTGAGTCTATACGACTAAACTTCTGTTATATTATAAATACCCCTTTTGTTAAATGATGAAATGTGATCCTTTCTTGTTGATTATTCCCCTTTCTACCCCGCTTCTAATCTCCCTCCATTAGTCACGGTTTCCCCGGTTTAATTATCCTTAATTAGGACTCGGTCGTGACAATGTGTG
This sequence comes from Salvia miltiorrhiza, assembly GCF_028751815.1. NCBI lineage: Eukaryota > Viridiplantae > Streptophyta > Magnoliopsida > Lamiales > Lamiaceae > Salvia > Salvia miltiorrhiza. Next base: position 262,077 of record NW_026651554.1, read on the forward strand.
CTCATCCCATATTAAACATTTTCAGGTATTTTGACGTTGGAGACGCGTGGAGGGTCGAATGGGCGCATCAAGTCATTTTGCAAACAGTTGATTTGATTTTAAATTAATTTAAGTATTTAAAGTTCTGCTTAGCGCAAGTTTTATTTAATAGTTAAATAATCTCATGTATGACTTCTTTACGTCATATTTTGGGACTGGGATGTTGTGATAGTTTTAAATCAAAGTTTGTATTTGAAAATATTATTAAAAAGTTGATTTCTTTTAAATCGTTTTAAAAGTTTATTTCATTTAAGGATTTATTTTCCTTAAATTGTTTTCCCCATAATATTTATTTTTAAAAGTTGATTTTAAAATTTTTAAAGACTTCCGCATTAAATATTTATTTAAAAGTTTTATTTAACTCCTTAATTAGATTGGAGTGTTACATAATGCAAATGTCAACACACCACACTAGAGTAGGGCCAACTCCTTTCCAAAAGCAGATCAGAGATCGTAGATGATGATTTTACAATGAACTTTACGTGTATTTATTGGAAAAAATATCAAGAGTTCTAATGGAAATATGACTCCTTTTATATTTATACTAGGACTATATATAATTACTTTGTATTTATCTTCATAATGTTCTCTTTTGAGATTTAGTTGAGAAAATAAAGGGATTAGAATATATGAAACAATTATATATATATATAGGCAAGAGTTCAATTGTGAAGTGCAAATATTGGTGAGAATTGAGAAGTAATCACAACCCTCCATATAAATCAATCCAACGGTTTCTAATTTCCAAGATTTCATCCGCCACTAAATAAGCGCAGGATAATATAGTAAATTACACTTAATCTATTTAAGTTAATTACCCTAATTATGCTTAATCAAATCTTCTTAATCTTGGAAGATATGTTTGAGATATCGTTAGTTACATACTTATTACTTTCATGGCCTTAGCGTAGTATGTTCTGTGCACACCAAATATTTGCTTACGGTCCCTAATCTAACTTTTTGATAAGCAATTACAAAAATTCAATTCAATAGTCTAACACGCAAATCAAGCCGTTTACTTAATGCTACATAACATAATATCCTTCTACTAATTTTTATGAAATATTATTATATTCAAGAAAAAAATGGTATTATAAATGGTTTTATGAAATATTTTTTTGTTCGCTGAATTTTTCTTCTCGATTGTGTATCCAAAATTTCAGATTTTCCCACTAACACGAATACTGAACACTTAATCAAATCAAAATATTTTAGTTTAACAAGTATTATATTTCATCATAGTATCTGATTCTATTCTTATAATTAGTATTAATTTTATCAGTTTTATATTAATTTAAAGTCACTGAACTTATATTGAACCGATTTTGAACAAATACAAATAAAAATTAATCAAAATTTTAATATTTTGTTACGAACAAAGTATTGAAATTTCACAATTTGGATGAATTTATTATATATTTCTAATGAATATATATATGGTGTGGTTCTAGAGAGAACTACATTATTTGTGAGAACCATCAAATCTAATGCATTCATTGTAAAAATTAATGCATTCGCTGTTAAAATTAATGCACTCAAAAAAATAAAAAAAATTGCTCCCTTCAGGATTCGAACCCAGGATCTGCATTCATCCAACAAAATGATTCATCCACCGTAGATCTTGATAATCGAATGACTGAAAATGGTTCTCCGTTCTTTTTTTATTTATGGTTCTTTCTTGAACCTCTCCCTATATATATATATATATATATATATATATATATATATATATAGGGGGCGGTTATTCAATAAACCACCCTTATTTTAAGAATTACGAACCAGCAAAAATGCATGAATTTTATGTATAACACGCATGAATAAACTGTATAAAGGCATGAATTGCGAAAAATAATTTTTTGCTACCTTTGGGATTTGAACTCAGGACCATGAATTTATCCAACAAGGTGATGAATCAACCGTAGATCTTGATGATCTAAGGGCTGAAAATGGTTCCTAATTTATATTTTAAGAAGCGTTTTTATTTTAGCCTTCCCCTATATATAGGGGTGTGGTTCTAGAAAGAACTACATTATTTGTGAGAACGTGAGAACCATCAAATCTAATGCATTCACTGTAAAAATTAATGCATTCACTGTTAAATTTAATGCACTCAAAAAAATAAAAAAAATTGTTTTTGGGGGGTGGGGTGGTAGGGGGTGGGTGGGGGTGGGGTTCTGGGGTGGGGTGGGGTGAAATCTTATGCATTTTTATATGAAATTTTATGCATTTTTATATGAAAGTTCATGCATTCTCGTATGAAACTTTATGCATCTAAAATATACCTATTTTGAGAAAATCTATTTTTTTTTAATTTCGAAAATTACATTCCAATTTTACCCCTCTCCAAATTTTGCCTTGAAATGTCTTGCCACGTGTCACCATCTTGATGCGCCACATGTCATAAATGTGTGGTCTAGATTTGGATCTACGGATCTATTATAAGCATAGGGATCCACATGAACCCAACCCTATATATATATATATATATATATATATATATATATATATATTGTTTTCATCACAAAAATAAATTTTCAACTTGATTACATTCCTCCATTAATTCGGATGGATCAATTACTCATGATAATCACGCCAAAAACAGAAATCCATTATTCAAAAGTTCAAAAAATAATTAAGTATAACATTATTCTTCCAAATTAATTCCTCAAATTTTCAACACTAACAAAGAATCCGAATATAAAACGTTAGTACGCGGTAGGGCTGGGAAGTTCGTGATCGGGTATCGGGTACCCGATTATCCGACCCGAAAAAATCGGGTATCGGGTACCCTATACCCGAAAAATTCGGGATCGGGGTCGGGGTCGGGTATTTAGGGTGTGAAAAAATCGGGTATCGGGTATACCCGATCGAGTATCGGGTATACCCGAAATACCCGATTTTTTTAATTAATAGATTTTAAATTATTTCTAGATTTTAAATACCCGGTTTGTTTATTGAGAACTCCCACATCGGCAAATCCCAATCCAATCCTAGCCCTAAGTACTCCAGCCCAACCGGCAACCGCCCCCACTCCAGAAATCCCTCCTGTCTCCGACGAGTCGGCGACCCAGCGCGCCCCTAGCCCACCCACCGTCGCCCAGACCAGAGTCGGCGACCAAGCGGCGCCCCTCGCCCACCCGCCGTCGCCCAGACCAGAGCCTGCCGCCAGTGGGGAGCTCGCTCCCAGTCCCAGCCCTCCCAGTCCCGCCGCTGCGCCGCTTGTGGAGCTGCCGCGCTTGTCGCCAGTGGAGCTCCGACTTCTTCTTCTTCTTCTTCTAATCTTCTTTTTTTTTTTTTAAATACAGATTTCTTATGTCAATGTTGAATTTGCTGCTTTGAATTTGGTCATTTTCTTCATCTGAATTTGCTGATTAGCCTCATTTGAATTTGATGCCCTGCTACTGCTTTGAATTTGCTCCTTGTTATTTGTTGGTTTAGGGAAAGCCGAAAGGAAATGGCTTAAAATAGAGGGCACATTTTTTATTTTTTTTAAAAAAAAATCGGGTACCCTAATACCCGATTTACCCGAATTTCAGATTGACTTTGAAAATTAACATTTTTGACTGGGTAATTTAGGGTACCCGAATACCCGAGTCGGGTATTAGGGTACCCGATTTCAATTTCGGGGTCGGGGTCTGGTATAGGGTTTAGGGGATTTTCGGGTTCGGGTACCCGATTTTTTCGGGTAGGGTACCCGAACCCGACCCGATTCCCAGCCCTAGTATGCGGTATCAAAATACGAATAAGGTTATTGGTGAAGTGGATAAGCCCAAGTTATGAAACCTATTGATACAGGGTTCAATCTTTGATTTTGCAATTTATTTTTTTTTAATTAAGAAAATTTGCTAGTGAATTCATATATAGACTATTTTTTTTTACTTGGGGGAGCAGTGGGGTTTGAACCCGAGACCTCACTGTTCACACACAGGAGATCGCACCGCTTGGTGTCCCCTTGGGGACAATTCATATATAGACTATTAATACTAATACAAGTGAACGTTTCAAAAAAAAAATACTAATACTAATACTAATACAAGTAAAAAGGAATATGCTATACAAATTTAAATTGTCTTTGCGTTTAAAAAATAAAAATAAAATAAAATTTACTTTAATTTGTCAAAATATAAATATAAAAATTATAATCCACACATATATAATTGATAATTATGTGTGGTTTAAAAAAATTAATAGATTGCCACATGTGCACACCAAATATAAAAATAAACTTCATTAAATAAAATAAAACTTAAAAAAAATTACTGCCATATAATAAATGTTACAAATAAATTTTCTGCTACACATTTTAAATGTCAATAACTAATTGAAAGTTTCAAATTGTTTCACCTACACATTTTTCAAAATATGTGTGGGTAGTTATGTGTGGGTAAAACATCAATTAAAATTTGCATAAATAATTAATTAAAGCCAAAATATAAATGTGGCTAAAAATATTTTCCCACGTTTCTTACATGTCAAGAATAAATAATGATAAAAATTCATTACCCACACATAGATAATTTAGAATTATGTGTGGTTAATAACTTTTATTAGTTTGCCACGTTGGCGCAACAAATTTTTTTAAAAAAATATTATACATAAATAAAACTTAAAAATAACCGTAAAATAATAAATGTCACGAAAATATAATAAATGTCACGAAAATGTTTTTGCCACACATTTTAAATGTCAAAAACTAATGAATTTTTTTTGTGTGAATTACCTACACATTTTGAAATTATGTGTGGCTAAACTACCACACATTATTATGTGTGGGTAAAAACTCAATTTCTTGTAGTGAATGGAATATTCTATTTTGATACTTTCAATTGTTATTAAATTAATCTTTTTATATAGTTATTATATTATATTATATATATATATATATATAATTCTATTTATATTTATTCTGATTTATTTAATTATAACATAATATAATATAAATATGTCAATTTTTCATACTATATTTAAATTATTGCACATTAATTTATTCTAACAACATATAAAATAATATTACATAATACTTGTAAAAAAGCATAAATTACATGATAATAGCACACTAATATTACATAATACTTGCAAAATTTTAAATTACTTAACAATGGGAATTAGTGTTCAAAATTTGAATATTCCTTCCACAAAAGATCGACCAATGCATCACGAAGTGCAAGATGAGCCGATTTATCTTTGATGCTTTGATAGCGTGCAAGTGATAACACTCAAATATGATTTTAGAACTTTTGAAACTGACGTACTTCATTGATAAATTACTTGAAACTGGCGTACTTCATTTGGCACCATTTCAAAATCTGGAGTTGGGAAGCAGATCATGCAACTACAAAAAAAGATCAGATCATGCAACTACAACAACAAAAGATTGAAGCAAAAAAACAAGCTCTTGCATTTCGTAAATGGGAAGCAGATAATAAAATTTTGATGATAGACACTGACAATATTTCTAATGCCATTCGACGTGAGTACTTCAAACAAGAACAAACCGGAATCATATTGAAAAGGCAAGACGGTTCAGGTTCAAGCAATGCCTTTCAACATGTTTGGTGATGAATTTCCGAATTTTTGCGGATCTGGAAGTGATGGTGGAGGATCTGAAGGGGATCTTGGACCTTATTGAATATTTTCTTAATTTAATATTATTGTACTGTATTTCTTGTAATTTTATGTTTATGATATTTTTGTGTTGTTGTAATTTTATTATTATCGCAATTTTATATTATTGTATTTTTATGATGTTGCAATTTAAAAATTCTACATAATATCTTTTATAATTTAAACATAGAAATAAAATAAATTAATAATATAGAAAATAAAAAATATATTATGCACATAAACAAGATAAATAAGAAGTATTTCATATTAATAACGAAAAGAAGTAAAATAATATAAAACAACAAAAAGAAAGATAAAAGAAAAGCAAAAAAGTAAACTAACGTGATGATGAATAGACCCTGCTACATCTGTCGAGGTACTGTTCACAAACTCTACATTTTGGCGTTTATTAGCGTGCTGTTGGGGGGAGCATATGACTGCAAGATAGCGGTTCACTCTATTTTAGAGTGCCGCTGCAGATGCTCTAAAAACAGGAATTAAGTTGTCAATTCATTACCAATAAACTAGCATTTGCATTGTGCAAACACCTTTTTATATTTCTATAGTTATATAAATTGATATTAACTCAATTATTATATTTATTAATATAATAAAAAAATCAATTTTAAAGATTCACAATAAAAAAATTGATATTATGAAAAGACAAAAAATAACTAAGTTAAAAATTTAAAATAAAAAGAATTGAAAATAAATTTATTCAAAAAAAGAGAGGAGATGAATTTTTAATTTTAATCTTTAAATAAATATAACTTTTATATTTTCAATCAAATATTTACATAAAATATATCAAATTAAGACGATGAAGCGCAGTCTGTTGGTAAGACGCTTCCCCTCCAACCAATAGGTCGGGGGTTCGAGTCACCCTAGGAGCTAGAGTGTGAGTGGGTTTTTTCCTTTCTTTGGTTGTAACAAATTTAATAAAAAAAAAAATTATTCATCACAACCACAAACGTCTTATTCGTTAATTAACCATTTACATAAAATATATCAAATTAAAGCTCTTATCATGATCTTTAATTTAATATGTTTATTAAATATTTTTTAATTAATTGAATTTCACAATTTTATAAAGATATAAAACAAAAAAAAAGATAAGAAGATAAAAAAATTAGAATAAATAAAAAATATAATTTATAAATAAACTTTCAATTTTATTATAACTGCAAAGAAACATGCATGATTCTAAATTACTATGGGATGAAAATTTCTGCATGATCTCGTATATATATTTGTGGCGTTTTTCTAAAGAAAAAGTCAAAATATCTTAAATCATCAATTCTTCTTGGAAGTTATCCGTCTATAAAAATTATGTCACAATTTTTTTTGGTCCGTCCAGAATAAATATGCATGTCAAGTTCATTTATTTTACTTATATTTAAAATGACTCTTACTCCACTATCAACTTTATTTATATTTTATTAAAATTCGTGTCAAATATGACATAATTATCGCGGAGAAAAGAGTACTTTTTGTCACAATGTTCTTATTTTATTATAGAATTTGACAGGGTACGTAGCTAATGGGGCCATCTAACTACAGAAGAATGATATTAATTTATCTCGTTTTATTTGTTATTTCTGAGTGAGAACATGTTAAATGAGTATTGCAAATGAGAACCAATCGTCCAATCCCCTCACCTCATCTCTATCTTTTTTTCCATTTTCAGTTGGAGACACTTGCAGAAACATTCTAGAACCTTTGTCGAAATATATCAATGAGACTCAAATATGTCCTTTTTTATTTATAAGAATATATGTTTGAAAATGTTTTATGGGCTATAATCACACAATCGATTGATAAATATTACTCCCTCCATTCCATAACAAGTGTCTTAATTTCTTTTTTGAGCTGTCCCATAATAAGTGTTCTAGTTTTAAAATAAGAAAATAGGCTTCGTCACCTTTTATCTTTTTATCTTTAATCATCTCTATTTTAATTTTATTCTTCTCACAAAATAAAAGTAGGTTATCACTTTTTCTTCTTTTTACTCTTTAATCATATTCACCTAAATTTTTGTGTCAAAGACTCAAAATAAATTAAGACACGAGAAGAAGGGAGTATATACCTTTTACGGATCAAGATCGCGGAGTATAATTTAAATCCAAAAATATTGTTCCAATCTCCATTGACATTGTACGGAAGCTTATCTGCATTTTTCTTTTACTTGGGAAAATGTTACAAGGGATTTTAACTTGAAATTCACTGTTAATAATAAGGGATATTTGCCATAAAATACATTAACTTTCAGTAAATTCTGATTTTTCCCATAACCTTTAAAATTTGAAAAAAAATACACCATCTTTCGATTTTTTCTGATTTTCCCCATCAGTATGAAATAACTCCAAATAGAAGTTGATTTTAGAACTTTAAGCTTAGATTTGTTGATACCTAAGCCGATGCATCGACTTTATTATGCCACATTTATTATCCGTCATGCTTAGGTATCAAAAAATTTAAGTCAAAAGTCCTAAAATCAACTTTTATTTGGGGGTATTTCATACCCGTGGGAAAAATCAGAAAAAATCGAAAGGTGGTGTATTTTTTTTTTTAAATTTTAAAGGTTATGGGAAAAACCATAATTTGCTAAAAGTTCGTGTATTTTACGGCAAATATCCCTAATAATAAATGCGGTCATCGTAATTTGAATGTTTTTGAAGAAACAGAAGTCCACTTACAGTTAAACAAAGAGAAAATACAAGGAAACTAGCGTGTAATCTATCGGAATTCGATGAAAAATTATTTTAAATTGTGATTTAAATTATTTATATTATTTTTGTATAATATAATTTTTTAATTAGTTTAACTTGATATAATAAAGTTCACATTATATTAATTTCAACCATATTTGTCAATTAAATGGTAATTTTTTGCTACAATAATAAAATTAAATTTTTGTTTGATAAAGTTTTGAAAAAGGTCAATGTGGGATTATTGCAGATTTTAGAGAAAAAAAATTGCAAATTTGATGGATCTGCCGCATTGTTGTCAATTTTATATATATAGACATTATTTATTAATTTTGTACAATTACTTTACATTGACGGATAATAATTGATTTAAGACCTCATTTGTCATCGACGACGACCTAGCATATATTTATATTTTTGTTGATGTAGATGTCCTCAGGGAGGCCCTAGTTGAAACTTAAGACCAATATATTTTCCGACATTTGAAATTAGCGTGTAAACCGTTAAAATTCAACGCAGAACCAGTTTACGTTGTTCTTGATAATTATTTTATACTCCCTAGCTCCGTCCACTAATTGTTGGCCTAGGAGGCAAAATACGGATTTTAAGAAAAAGTGTAGTTTTTTTTTTTTTTTTTTTTTTTTTTTTTTTTTTGATCGGTCAAAGTCATGTTAGATGTTAGTAGTTAGTTCCCCATCCACTCCAAGAACCACCTTATCTCTCCATTCACCAAACTCCACCTTATATCTCCAATCACCAATTCGTTCCCAAGAGGGATCGAACCCGGGTCACTTCACTTAAGTGAGGACCCGGTGGCCAAGAAAAAGTGTAGTTTGTATAAAATAGTTTGTATATAAAGTAGTATATAGCCCGTTAAAATTTGATGAAAATTTATTATTATATAAATTTGTGAAATTATTTAATGTAATTTTTTATTCATGAATTTCATTTCACTAAAATAGAGTACTGAATGAAATAATTTGAAAATAAAAAATGGTAGTAATATTTATTTGATATTGACTTAAATTAGAGGTCTTATGAAATGTATATCTAAGCAGAGTATTGACCAACAAAATTTTAAAAGATAAGATGCAATATTTATTTGAAATTTACCTAAATCTATTATATAATAGGATTAAGCCTTAGCCTATGTGGCATATCTAAAATCTCACCATTTCAAAATTTTCCATATATAATCTTCATCATTTATTAATTAATTAACTATTACATTCTATATAAAGATTCATTAATCATAATAAATATAACTAATAATAAATGTATATATATAATAATATTAACATTACATATAATCTAAATTAATAAATTTTATTATTTATTTTTTCTAGATAAAAATTAGATTTATATGTCTGATAAGAAAAAAATTATAATCTATATACGATAAATTATTTTAATTGAATGTTAGTGATTAGATGTATATTTGTTATTAATTTTATAGTTCTCAATAGCGTACATATTATATGTATATGTTGCAATATATTATATTGTGTGTGTGTGTGTGTGTGTGTGTGTATATATATATAATATTTATATTCTTAATAATTTTCAATAAAATTAATTTTAAATTAAGTTTGAATTGAGACATGCACATATATGTAAATTATAAACGGGTCCGGTCATTGATTTACATGTTTGCATAATAAGGCACAAATTCTATAAACTGATTAATTTAAAACAAAATCTTATTTTATGTCTATCAAAATAATTAAAATTTTATTTTTATTTTTTATAAAATAAATCCATACATTTTATTTATATAGGAAAGAAAAATATATTTTTCATTTCTGCAAACTTTATTTGTTTCTGTTCGTCCATTACTATAATAATAATAATAATAATAATAATAATAATAATAATAATAATAATAATAATAATAATAAATTCTATAATACGATTAGACCTTAGCCTACGTGACATGCCTCAAATTCTTTCTTTTCAATCTCAATCTCCAACGTGGCATTTGAGAATCCAATCTATATATTCTCATTCTCACTTTTAAAACAAAAGTCACGCCTGCCTCTTCCTCACGCCTGCCTCTTCCTCACCCCATCGCCATCGTCCCTGAATCCGGTCGGCGTCGTCTCCCCCTTCACTGTCTCTCTCTTCTCTCAATCATTTTCTCTCTCTAAAGTCGATAATTCCTTAGTTAAATTCTATAATTGCATACCTAGATTTTTAGCTATAAATTCCTTAGTTAATAATGATTTACGCTTCATCGTGTTTTTTCAGCCAACACAAGGTACTTTTGTTCTTTTTTTGCTGTGTTTAGGGAGCAAAGCAAACCTTTTGCTGTGTAATTTTAGTGCTTCGTATTTGAATAAAATTTGTTTATGACTTGTGAAAGATATGTTATAAGCCTTTCGACGGAATATGTAAATTACAGTTGATTGGGTCCATATAATACCATTTTGAGTTGCTAGAGTAAAGCTTAAATAGCAGAGTTGCCATAGCAGAGCTTCCAGAGCAGAGCTGCCAGAGCCAGAGCAGAGCTTCCAGAGCAGAGGGTCAGAGCCACGTTGCTAGAGCAGAGATACCAGAGCAGAGCTAGCCAGAGCAGAGATGCCAGAGCCAGTGCTAACCAGAGCAGAGCTGACAGAGCCAGAGCTAACCAGAGCAGAGGGCCAGAGCCAAGTTGCCAGAGCAGAGATTCCAGAGCTAAGTCATTAAAGTCAGAGCCAGAGCCAAGTCGCCAGATCCAGAGTCAGAGCTAAGTCATAAGAGTCAGAGCCAGAGCCAAATCGCCAGATCCAGAGTCAGAGCTAAGCTATTGGAGCCAGAGCGCGGAGCCACACGCTAGAGACAATTCGCCAGAAGGCGGAGCTACTTAGCAGAGCGGAGCCAAAGAGTAGAGGTCTGCCCCAAGGAAGGAAATCCAGAGCTACTAGACAGAGCGGGATGATGAGGACAGAATCCAGCTCTGTAATTAGGGGACAACGACCTGACAAGTTATAATCTAATAATAGCCTTAATTAGTTTAATGACGAGCATGCGGAATAGATGACCAGATGAATTTACTACTTTACCCCGACTGTAATGCCTATAAATACCTACGATGATGAAATTAAGCACACGCTCTCTCTTTTACTGCTTTAAGAACTCTTCTCTTTCCTTTCTCTCTAGAGTTTGAACTAATAAAATTACATATATAAATAAAATATCTAAATTGTTAGAGTTATGTTTGTTAGATAGTTGACAATTGGAGTCATGGTTGAATATAATTTCATATTTGATGATGCTCTCTCAAACTCTAGATGAGATGATGCTCAAAACTCCAGACGAGATGACGCTCTTTCAAGTTTTAAACGAGATGATTCTCTTTCAAATTTCAGACAAGATGATGCTCAGAAGTTAGAGGTGATCTGTCAAGTTTGCGACGAGCTGATGCCCACAACTTGGTTGGTCTTAAAACTCCAAATGATACGATGTTCGATAAATCAGTTATGGTCTTTTAAATATCAGGCGAGATTATTTTCATAATTAGTTATGCTTTTAGAAGTTCGGAATTATATGATACCTATGTCAAATTTATATGTATTTCTACTCTTTTTTTTTTTCTTACGCGTCAACTTTTTATAAAATTTCATATGAAAACTAATGGGTATTTTTATGATCTCAACAAAATTAATAATTTAATTGCTAAAAGTTGTTGACATTAATACAATTTAAAATGTATTACTAATTTAATTTAATTTAATTTAATTAATTATATAAATAATTTACATAAAAAATTATTTTATATAATTATCATAAAATAACATAAAATATATAAATTACAAGAAAATATGTACCCGTCGAATTTCGACGGGTAATACACTAGTTAGATGTCTATAGCTACAATCAGTCACGGAAATGAGTTTATTTAATTATCCAATCAATAGGAAACTTCTTGCCCGCTTTATTTTTTTAAATGAGTTTGCCTAGTGCCATTCCAAAGCTCATTAGATGAATCAATATTTCTGAGAAGCATCATTATGCATCCATCTTTCAATTTAATTTCATGACTCAACAATCCTGAATACTTGATCGTGTTGAGATATTCAACTGAGGTCAACTTGTCTAATGTCTAAACTTAGGTAATTAAACATTCTCTTTGATAGACATAACGTAAACGTAATCATTAATCATATCAATCATACCTTCAACACAACATAGAACATCGAAAGATCTCAGAGACCCACCAAAGTACGGAAGCCAGTATCTTTCGATAAATAAATTCTTATTCGAAGAGTGGATAAACTTACACTAACACGCCAATTTGGGATCCATCCAATTTAATATTTTATTTTTCTTGGGAGGCATTGATTAAGAATTGGAATGAAGATAACTTTATCATTAAATTTTTTTGGATCAAATACATTATTCAATGCGTCAGAGTATATGTTTTCCACTATAATTGTAATAAGATTAATTTGTTGCATTTCATATAACAATATCTTCTAATAATGTCACGTCGTACTCTTATATATATTTTAGTAACAACGAAAAGAAAACAAAACACAAAATAACATGTGGGATATTGATCAGATACATCAATCCTATCCTGCTATCCAGTTGGAAATGATTGGACATGATAAATTCCAAATAACGACTGGTCCAAACAAGTAAACACATGCATATGTCATTGTATACGTAAACTCTTCCAAATATAATATATACTCCTTATAGCATTCTCTCGCTAGATCTTTTATAGCATGCTTTTATAGCATTCACGGCTAAGATCTTTTATAGCATTCACGGCTGGACGGGTTTGTTTAGTTGCTTCGGTGATTCAGAGCTCGGCAGTTCATAGCATGCTTATTTATCAGTGGCCGGCTAAGCTGCTTCATGAGCTTGATAAAGCTTGTCGCTCTTTTATTTGGACTGGGTGTATCACGTCAAAGGCTCGTTCCTCGGTTGCGTGGAATAGGGTTTGCGCTCCTAAGCTGAGGGGTGGTTTGGGTGTGAAGAGCTTTTCTGATATCAACAACAGCTTTATGTTCAGATTGGGCTGGCAAGTCATTAAGGAACGAACCCTTGGTTTCGATCTCTTTCGCTGGCGTTATCTCTCCCCGCTGTTACGTCCTTCCTCCCGTTGGTTTTCCTCCTCTATCTGGCTTGGTGTTCGTAAGCCGATTCAGCAGATCGTGCAGGATACGTTCTGTATTATTGGACGAGGAGATTCCGTCTCTTTTTGGCATGACAATTGGCTAGGGTATAAGATCTCCTCGCGCCTACGTATTCCGAGCTACATGGCTCCTTTTCTCACGCACAAAGTGTCAGATTTTTATTATGATGATATTTGGCATCTCACTGATTCGTTTCTGGTGGCTTTTCCAGAGGTTGCTTTCGACATTATCTCGCTTCCGACTGGGGATATGGAGGATGAGCGAGCTTGGGTGCACTCTCGGTTTGGCAATATTTCGGCTTCTTTGGCCTTTGATCATTTCGCTCCACCGTTTCCTTCGGTGGATTGGGGGAAGTGGATTTGGGCACCTTTCATCCCGGTGCGTCGTTCTATCACTTGTTGGCGGATCATTTTGGGCCGTCTGCCTACTATGGATGCGATTCAACGTTGTGGTTTCATTGGGCCTAACATTTGCAGCCTCTGTCTCAATGCAGAGGAAAATATAGATCATCTTTTTTGGGGTTGTAACTTTGCTAAGCATTTATGGGGTTTTCTTTTCTCATGGTTTGAGATGGAGGTTCCGTTTTTTCATGATATTGGCAGTATCATTATCTTTGCCATGAATTATAATGCAAGTGCGCAGGTGACAAGCCTTTGGCGTGTGGGCGTCGTAACAATTCTTTGGGGTCTCTGGTACTCTCGTAACCAATTGATTTTTCAGAATGTTGTGGCCTCACCTCATGCTATGATGAAGCTTCTTAAGATTTCCTTTTTGGAGGCTGCGAGCAATTTTAAATTAGGAAGCATGGCGAACTCGGTGTTTGAGCTCGGGATCCTTCGTCGCCTTGCTGTTGCAGGCAATCCGCGCCCTGCTCCGGTCACCATTGATGTTGGCTGGACTCTTCCTTCTCCTTCTTGGCTCAAAGCCAATATCGACGGGTCCATTAGGGGTAATCCTCCGGTGATGCATGCGGGTGGTGTGGTCAGAAATGCCTTTAATTCGGTGGTGGCGTGCTTTCACTTTTCGGCAGGAGCCGGTTTTGCCTTTGAGGCGGAACTTTTTTCTTTTATTATTATTCTTGAGAGGGCTGCTGCTCATCAATGGTATAACCTCTGGATTGAATCTGATTCAACATACGTTGTGAATGTCTTCAATAATCGTGAGATTCCGGTCCCGTGGCGTTTTCGGAGCAGATGGCGGGCGGCGCTTAAAGGTGTGGAGCACTACAACCTCCGTTGCTCTCATAACTACCGGGAAGGTAACCACGTTGCCGATTACCTCGCTTCCTCTCACTCGCAGGAAGGATTTTGGCTTCATTCTATTCCTGAGATTGCTCAGCTGGTTTTCGATGATGTACATTCTTCCTTTGTTCGCATGGTGCGATAGCTTGTCCTGGGTTGTTTGTTCGGTGCTTGGTGGGAACCGGGGAGATTTGGGGGTGATGGTACGGCCGGAACTTCCGAAGTCTCCTCAACTCAGTTTCCGCCGCACCTTGTTTCTTTCATGTTTTCTTTGTATCTAGACGGGTACTCTTTATCCTCGTTTTGAGGTTTTAATGAGGCCCAGCCCTGGTCTTCTCTTTGGGTTTTTTTAGGTTCCGATTTCTTTAATAAAATTTCAATTCAGCAGCTAGATCTTTTATATATATATATAACCTTCTTCTAAATGAGAATATGAAATTTATTTTCAATCATTAAATTTCTAAGATCTATAATGAATATATCAATTTAATGGATGAATGCAGTATTTTGGTTCGAATCTTATGATAATTTTACGATGATTGTGTAATTATGTTTCAAGTGCAAAAAAATTTATAACAGTAATTTTATATATACATTCAGTTAGTATTTTCACTTTTTGTAATTGTCTTGTCTTCAAATTTTAAAATTACAGTTTAAGCGATTGCATTGAAGTTTTTTCCGAAGCCGTTTAAAGTTTAAACCAAGGAATATCTATAAACTGCAATATTAATCAAATCAATCAAGCAAACCCTTTGCACAAACTATATTTTTCCTAAAACAGAAATATATATAATTATCCTTTCTAGACCAACCGCGTGTAATTTTAATAATCAATTTCTCTCGAGTCAACGCGCTCAGACATTCGTTTTGACATATGCTTTCGATTCCAAATTTGTTGGGATTCAAGTCATTCAACATCTATTTGGTCTGTATACACACACACAGACACACGCGCACACACACACACACACATATATATATATATATGCACACGAATGCAATTAATTAAACAAACACACTCGATTTGAGCTCTTTGAGTTTCATGCAGTTCTCAGACGGGACTTTGATCAAACAAGAAGCGAACTGTCCACGCGGCGGAGGAGATGGCGGAGGGCGGAGGCGGGGGCAAGTACAGGGGCGTGCGCAAGCGAAAATGGGGGAAATACGTCTCCGAGATACGCCTACCCAACAGCCGGGAACGGATATGGCTCGGCTCCTACGGCACACCGGAGAAGGCGGCTCGGGCCTTCGACGCCGCCCTCTTCTGCCTACGCGGCCGCACCGCCAAGTTCAACTTCCCAGACGACCCGCCTGACATCCCGGGCGGGGAGTCGCTGTCCCCGCCCGAGATTCAGGTCGTGGCTCAGCGCTACGCGAATAGTTGGGGAGCTGGCCCGCAGGCGGCAACGGGGGGCGGAGGAGACGGTGGGTTTCGGGCTCGGGCCTCGGAAGATTCCGCGACGGTGGACTTGATTGATGGGTCGTTTTGGGAAATGGTGGACAATGCGGGCTGCGTTGCGGATTTCGGGCTTTTTGTGGAGCCCGGTGAAATGTATATGGATCCATATTATGAAACTAGGGTTTATGAAGATGAGGACGAGTGCTATGATCATCGGCTTTGGAATTTCTAAGAAATGTGAAGCTTTTTCTTTTTACAAACAACAAAAAGAAATGTGAAGGTCTTCGTATTCGATTTTGTATTATATGTAGTATGGTTATATAGTGCACACATGTACAATTTTTGTATGGAATCAAAATAAATACAATTATTCATCATATATGTTGCTACCAAATTAAACACAATTAATTTTATAACCTGGAGAGAGAAGAAAGAGAGAGAAAGAGAGGGAGTGATTCATCCACGGATAAGATGCATGTAAAAGAAAAAGAGTCCCTAACCCTAACCCTAATTAAACCCTACTACCCGCTGAGCAATTCATCATATATATCAGCAATCCAAAAGCACTAAAAACTCTGAGTATGGATTAAGAGGGTGTTTGGCTGAGCTTATAAGCTCCTTCAAAGTGTTTGGCAAAATAAGCTTTCAAACAGCTTATAAGCTCCAAGAGCTTATAAGTTCCGCCAAATATAAGTTCTTCTACCCAACTTATTTTTTTATAATCTCATATGCAACAATCTTTTTACAAATATTTTTCAACTATAATTTATTATTTTTATCATATATCATTTAAGTTATTTTTCTTCGATTTTCTCTCTCTAACAAAAAAATTCTCTCTCTAGCTTATAAGCTCAATTATCCAAACACTTTGACAACTTATAAGCTCTTAAAAATTACATTTTATAAGCTCTTGAAACATCTCATAAGCTCCAAGAGCTTATAAGCTCTTTGAAATAAGCTTAGCCAAACACCCTCTAAATTGCAGCTCAAGATTGAGTTCATCTCTGGCATTTATCTACAATGATCCTATCGAACAAATCCAAGTGGCGTGATCTTTCATATACATATACAACGACGACAACTGATCCTCTGTAAAAACCATATTTCTCTATTGATTTTTTGAATCAAAGGAAATTAAGATGTACTCCCTCCATTCCATTACAAATATCTCATTACTTTTGGGTACGAAGATTAAGAATTAGTAGATAAAGTAAGTTGGTGGAGAGAGATAAATAAATTAGAATTTGTAAAAGTAGGTATAGAGATAGTAGGTGGTGGGCCCATTAGTGTCACGACCGGCCTTAATTAAGGATAATTAATCCGGGAAAACCATGACTGGGGAAGGGAAATTAAGAAGCGGGTTTAGAAAGGGGTGCATAAAAGAATACTCAAAGAGCTTGAATACGCGTGAAATATTCCTTAAAAAGGAAAAAGGCATAGTTCGCATAAAAAGAGTACTCAAAGAACTTGTATACGCGTTATTTTTCTTAAAAGGAAAAAAAGGCATTTTTAGGGGCTTGGCTAAAACATTATCAGAGTTTGCAACGGAAGGTGTAACTGAAATAATCAGTGTTTACAGCGGAATGCATAACTAAGATACATGTATGAAGACATGTATCCTTTCTGAGCCTACTTTAAGTTCGACAAAAACTCCACTCAGCAACAACACTTCATCGCCCATCACAGCTCAACCTGCACAAACATAAACATACGTAGGGCTAAGTACAAGAGTACTTAGTGGGCAGTTGCCAAGCATATAACATAACATCAACAACAAAACACAACATCGCATAAGAGGCATAAGTTTCTTTCAAATCCTTTGCTCATTAAACATTTCCAAATTCATAACTAGTATAAGCGCATTCTTCATCATTAACAATCATCAACACGCATCGTGTCGTGGAGAAGGCCTTCCCCAACGAACACGGGCATCGCGCCGTGAAGGGGGCCTCCCTCAGCGGTCACGGCATCGTACTATTGAGGGAGGCCTCCCCCAATAGACGTTGTAACACTGGAATACTGGCATCGCGCCGCTAGGGAGGCCTCCCTCAGCGGACACGGGCATCGCGCCGTGAGGAAGGCCCTCCTCAACGGACACGGCATCGTACTGTTGAGGGAGGCCTTCCCCAACAGACGCAAGCATCAATCACAGGCATAAACTTATCAGCGTAAAGCATTCAAGCGTAAATAAGCGTAATCAAGCGTAAATCATTTAGCGTAAAGCATAATAAAGCATACCATACTTGAAGATCCAATTTGCATTATAAAGCATAACACATGCATAGCATTTTATTTACGCGTAAGAAATTGCCCACCTGATAGCAAAGTTTTGCTAAGGTACTCTAACTCCTTGTGTAGTTTTTACTCTCGCGCTTGACCTTAATCACGAGAATATAAAATAAGACATTGCCTCGAGGAAAATTCTTAATTAATGAGAAAGCGTAATTTAACTATGCATGAATCTTGTATGCATGAACTAACATTTTCGAACGATATTCGGAAATTCTACTATTAATCCTCGTTAATAAATTTAACTAACTCTCATTTATCGCGGTCGAATAAAGATGTAACTCTTCCTTTCTCGTCGTAATATTCTAAAAGTAAAATAAACCTCGCTTTTGTACTCGATCGAAAATAAAGAACTAACTCGGCTTTAATCGAGGTGTGATCTCATAAAAATTATCGGGCTTTTCAAAATTTAATAAATAATTGAAAACATTTCTCTTGAGTTAAGAATACCAACAATATTCTTACTCGTCTTTCTTTAATAATTGGATTTATAATTAAAATCAATTAAATACTTTTATTGCAAGTAAAAATGCAATTTCATGTCATGCTTAGCATATAATAAGTAATTTACTTAAAATATGCACATAATAATAATACAATATTATTATTATGTAAATCATCTTTTGAGAAAGATAATTAATTAAACTAAATAAATAGTCTAATTAATAAGTATCCATTTTTCTTTGAACTGCAGCCCAGTTAAATAATAAGGTAGCCCATTTCTTAAAAAAAAAAAAAAAAAAAAAAAAAAACATAAGCCCAATAATCAATTAAGTGAAAGAGGCCCACTAAAAAGTTAGGCCCAACTGAATTAAATTAGGAAAGGCCCAATTGTAGAATAAAATAAATTAGGCCCAACTGGAACAATATTACTGGACTCAAATAATTAAATAGATCTAGGCTCAAATAAAAAAAAATAGCAGTCCAACTGAGATAAATAATTCTGGGCTCAATAAAATTATGTTGTTGGGTTCAAATAATTAAAATAGGAAGCCCAAATAAAGCAAGGTCCATTTCTTCTCAATTATTCGGCCCAATTGAATATAAAAATAAAGGCCCAAAACAATTTAAACAAAGCCCAAGCTTAAAATTCGGCCCAAAAGAAATTAGTGGCCCAAAACATAGCCCAACTTAAAAAAAAAACAAAAGCCCAAACCTCTATCTCTTTACTCAACTCTCGGTCTTCTTTTTTTTTTTTCTCACCCACACAATTTCATAACTCTCTCTCTCTCAAAGAAATACACACACACAGACGCACGCTTCGGTTCTCTCTCTCTCTCGATCCCTCTCCAGCCGAGGCGGGCGCCGCCGCCGCTGCCGGCGCGGCCGTGCCTGGCAGAGGGTGGCACACCTTGCCGTCTCACTCTCCTCTCTCTCTCAAGGAGTTGCTCGCCCCTTCCTCTCCAGCCTGCTCGCTCGGCTCCATCCTCCGCACAGGTCGGCTCCTCCTACCCCGGCAGTGCAGCGGCAGTCGGCTCCGGTTGGCTTCGATTTTCGACACTTCAAATCAGCGTCGTTCTCTCTCCTCAGCGCAGAGCCCCCAAAATCGTGCCCTAGAGTCAACTACCAGGTTGCTGCCGCCGTTGTCTGGAGCCATCGCCGCCGTCTGGAGTTGCTGCTGCTCGTCCGATGGTCAGCGCCGACTGCTGCTGCTTCGCCGGGAGTCGCCGCCGACTGGAGTTGCTGCTCTCGACCTTGCTCTCTGTTTCTCTACTCCCAAGTCATCTCCCCCTTTCAATCTATGGAGCGGAGGAAAATCCTTACTCCTAATTCAGAAATCGCCTCAGCTCGACGCCGCTCTACTATGAAATTCCGGCGAGCAGGAGAGTGTCCGACGCCCTCATCGATTCTCCGATGAGTAGTAAATCAGGGTAGGGCGGTGTCCGCTGCTCCCCTCTTTCACTCGTGTACACGAACGAGGGAAAGGCCGAGTTCTCGGTCCTCTTAGCTCAGGCGAGAGAGTCACCGCCGTCCACCTCTCGTTCGACGGAATAGTCAAGTCGGCTCCTTCTCGGTACATTGAAACAGGTACAGTAAAATACTCATTTTTCCCCTTATAAATCTAAGTTAGTAATACTCTGCTAAGTTAGTAATACTCTTGATCTCTCTATACATATCGGTTATGCTAGAGATTGAAACTAGGCACTGTGATTTGCTTAATCCATCTATGCATATATATATACACACCTGTATACTATGTATTTCCTTTTAAACATATGCTTGATGATATGATGTATGAACTGGAGCTGAGCTTAGTATATACCTGCTATGCTTGGTGTTCGTTAGCTGTTTGTTGTTGATTTGTATGAGATGAACTAAAATAAGGTTGATACTTTAACAAATACAGGTGAGTAAGGAATGAATGGAGGTGAATGGAGGAAGGTTGCTGCTGAATTGTTTGCTTGAAGAAGTGTTGGCTAGTAGCTTTCAAGAATCGAAGGTGGTGGGGAGAATGTAGTGGAGGAAAGCAAAAGGTGGTGGGCAAAGGATTGTAGTGCACACTTTTCCTTATCTTATCTTGCTTTGCAACATTTTGTTTTTTTTTTTTTTTTAAAACTCTCTCTTTCGTGGTGGAATGTTGGTGGTGATTATATAATTAGATAGTGGAGTCAAGATGAATCTAGAGATGATTTGAGAGTTGAATGTATGATCTTCTGGTGCAATCAAGGACTAAAGTCGTTCCACAATAAGATAAAATTCTAGCAATTGTGAAAATAAAAAAAAAACTACTCTTCCAAGTAACGGAAATGGCTGATGGAAAACGGCGGTGGTAATTATGCGTGTATAGTGTGATGTCCTAATTGTAAATAATAATAATAAATCTTCGTGTCTTGGTTACTTAGTGCATCTGCTATTTAATCGCGTTTTTGCAATCAAATACTGGCTTCTGTTCATTATTTGTGTATAAATTAAATACGTAGATTTAATTCATTTCACAAGCCATTTAATATCTAGATTAAATCCGTAGATTTAATCTGCGTTGCAGTCGGAATAATTCCTCGACTTCAAGTAGCACTAATAAATATAATTGCTTCTGTTTTTCGATTAATAAATAACATGACTTTGCTAAGTCATTCATAACTTGGAAATAATAATTATTGAATGGCTCAATAATGCTCGTCGCGTTTTTCTCATACGTAAAAAAAATATAAAACTAAAATAATAACTCCGTTTCTAAAAAAAAAAAAATCAGGACCATAAATTGGATTTATTTATAAAAATTTGCATTTACCAGTTTTAATCATAATTAAAAGAGCGGGCTACTACATACTACCCCTCTTAACAAAAATTTCGTCCCGAAATTTGCATATCTCTGCTAAAACAATTCGGGGTATTTTTCCTTCATCTTGTCTTCAAGTTCCCGCGTGGCTTCTCTTGTCTGCGGTGTCTCCATAAGATTTTCACTGATGTGATTGAGGCTGATTTCGCAAGTGTCCACGTATTGCTGGCAAGGGAGTGTGGGTGTTCCCAACTGCTGAACCTTGTTGTCTGTTGGGGCATTGCGTGGAGTAGTGACCTTTTTGACCACAATTGTAACAACCGTTAGTCCCAGATCGACAAACACTTCTATGCATCTTACCGCAATTTGGGCAAGGTGAAATTCCTTTCTGACCTTGGTTACCTCCAGTTGGCTCGAGATTAGTCTGTGCCTCGTACCTTGGTTGAATAAACTGTTCGTCCCGTTCCTTTTCTTGCCACACTTTCTTACTAGTCTGATTGACATTGTCTTCGTTGTTGTCCCTCTTGCGCTTCCCTTTGAGAGTATGCGAGGCTGCTGGTGGATCGTTTGGCATTGAGATCAATGGTGGGGCTGACTTGTCTGACGGCATTGCAGCTTCAATGTCAAGTGCCCTGTTCAGAGACTCCGTGTATGAGAGTCCTCCGTGGCTTGCTAGAGCCATCTTAATTTCGTACCGCAGTCCGGCACAAAATTTCTCTGCCATCTTCTCCTCTGTGTCCACTTGTTGTGGAGCAAACCTAGACAGATTGCAGAATTCCTTGTCGTATT
Source organism: Salvia miltiorrhiza (assembly GCF_028751815.1). Lineage (NCBI taxonomy): Eukaryota > Viridiplantae > Streptophyta > Magnoliopsida > Lamiales > Lamiaceae > Salvia > Salvia miltiorrhiza. The sequence continues at coordinate 284,489 of NW_026651554.1, forward strand.
CAACCACAGATTTCTTTCCTTGCTTCAACTCGTAGAACTCAGCTTCTTTCTTCTTCCTATAGCTTTTCGGAATATATTTATCATATAATCCTGTCTTAAAATCTTCCCAAGTATAACTTGCCCATTGTTCAGGTGTCAGAATTTTTCGTCGTGCTTCCCACCAGAAGTCAGCCGATCCTGTTAGTTGGAAAGAGACGCAAGATAGGCGCTCCTCATCAGTACAACGTAGGAAGTTGAAAATGCGTTCCATTGCACGCACCCAAATCTCAGCTTCAGCCGGTTCACTCGTTCCGTCAAACGTAGGTGGATTTTGCCTTAAAAAGAGTTCTTCGACTCTCCTAGTTGGGGGCGGAGGGGGTAGGTTATGTCCTCGAACATCTTGTGGTTCTTCGGGTACAGCGTTACGGTTTCTGCGATTGTTATTGTTTCTCGCAGGGCGTCCTCTCTTAGGCGGCATTCTGGTAGCAAATATGTGCCAATTAGTACACTCTAGCATAATCTAATACAAACCTCAAAAGAATTCTTGTAAGGTCAACTTATTATAACTTGTAAACAAGTCATAACTCCAATGACAGCATTGATGTAGTAAGCTTTAAGGGTCCTTAACATCTCAAATCTATGAGTCATAACAATCCTTAAGCATATAATATCACATCATCTAAACTGGATACTTAAGCATAAGTCATGGAGATTTATAGTGGCTATAATATCATCAGCTTAAGAAATTTTTTTTTTTTTCTATACGTATCACTTATCTTGCTTCCTTCACTATAGCCACCAAAAGATACAATCTAATTTTTTTTCTATGTTTGCTTCTATGTTCTGTCGTAGTGGTGATCTCATATCTTAATAGCTCTATGTTCATAGGGATTCATTCTATAGGCATACTTAATCGCGCTTGCGTAAATCATTTCATTCAATAACAACATAACATAGCTATTGACAGTTACTCACTTTGTTATTACGATAATTCTCACTTTTTGTAAACATTAACTCAAAACTTGGAATAGCTTACCATTCTGCTTCGTTGAGTGTGATGCGATGAAGTGCTGAGCTTTGTCGATTGAACTTTAGACACTTTAGTGATCCATTCTAAGTTTGGCTTAAATAAACTCTTAGGCTCAGAGCAAACGAACTGCTCTGATACCACTCTGTCACGACCGGCCTTAATTAAGGATAATTAATCCGGGAAAACCATGACTGGGGAAGGGAAATTAAGAAGCGGGTTTAGAAAGGGGTGCATAAAAGAATACTCAAAGAGCTTGAATACGCGTGAAATATTCCTTAAAAAGGAAAAAGGCATAGTTCGCATAAAAAGGGTACTCAAAGAACTTGTATACGCGTTATTTTTCTTAAAAGGAAAAAAAGGCATTTTTAGGGGCTTGGCTAAAACATTATCAGAGTTTGCAACGGAAGGTGTAACTGAAATAATCAGTGTTTACAGCGGAATGCATAACTAAGATACATGTATGAAGACATGTATCCTTTCTGAGCCTACTTTAAGTTCGACAAAAACTCCACTCAGCAACAACACTTCATCGCCCATCACAGCTCAACCTGCACAAACATAAACATACGTAGGGCTAAGTACAAGAGTACTTAGTGGGCAGTTGCCAAGCATATAACATAACATCAACAACAAAACACAACATCGCATAAGAGGCATAAGTTTCTTTCAAATCCTTTGCTCATTAAACATTTCCAAATTCATAACTAGTATAAGCGCATTCTTCATCATTAACAATCATCAACACGCATCGTGTCGTGGAGAAGGCCTTCCCCAACGAACACGGGCATCGCGCCGTGAAGGGGGCCTCCCTCAGCGGTCACGGCATCGTACTATTGAGGGAGGCCTCCCCCAATAGACGTTGTAACACTGGAATACTGGCATCGCGCCGCTAGGGAGGCCTCCCTCAGCGGACACGGGCATCGCGCCGTGAGGAAGGCCCTCCTCAACGGACACGGCATCGTACTGTTGAGGGAGGCCTCCCCCAACAGACGCAAGCATCAATCACAGGCATAAACTTATCAGCGTAAAGCATTCAAGCGTAAATAAGCGTAATCAAGCGTAAATCATTTAGCGTAAAGCATAATAAAGCATACCATACTTGAAGATCCAATTTGCATTATAAAGCATAACACATGCATAGCATTTTATTTACGCGTAAGAAATTGCCCACCTGATAGCAAAGTTTTGCTAAGGTACTCTAACTCCTTGTGTAGTTTTTACTCTCGCGCTTGACCTTAATCACGAGAATATAAAATAAGACATTGCCTCGAGGAAAATTCTTAATTAATGAGAAAGCGTAATTTAACTATGCATGAATCTTGTATGCATGAACTAACATTTTCGAACGATATTCGGAAATTCTACTATTAATCCTCGTTAATAAATTTAACTAACTCTCATTTATCGCGGTCGAATAAAGATGTAACTCTTCCTTTCTCGTCGTAATATTCTAAAAGTAAAATAAACCTCGCTTTTGTACTCGATCGAAAATAAAGAACTAACTCGGCTTTAATCGAGGTGTGATCTCATAAAAATTATCGGGCTTTTCAAAATTTAATAAATAATTGAAAACATTTCTCTTGAGTTAAGAATACCAACAATATTCTTACTCGTCTTTCTTTAATAATTGGATTTATAATTAAAATCAATTAAATACTTTTATTGCAAGTAAAAATGCAATTTCATGTCATGCTTAGCATATAATAAGTAATTTACTTAAAATATGCACATAATAATAATACAATATTATTATTATGTAAATCATCTTTTGAGAAAGATAATTAATTAAACTAAATAAATAGTCTAATTAATAAGTATCCATTTTTCTTTGAACTGCAGCCCAGTTAAATAATAAGGTAGCCCATTTCTTAAAAAAAAAAAAAAAAAAAAAAAAAAAACATAAGCCCAATAATCAATTAAGTGAAAGAGGCCCACTAAAAAGTTAGGCCCAACTGAATTAAATTAGGAAAGGCCCAATTGTAGAATAAAATAAATTAGGCCCAACTGGAACAATATTACTGGACTCAAATAATTAAATAGATCTAGGCTCAAATAAAAAAAAATAGCAGTCCAACTGAGATAAATAATTCTGGGCTCAATAAAATTATGTTGTTGGGTTCAAATAATTAAAATAGGAAGCCCAAATAAAGCAAGGTCCATTTCTTCTCAATTATTCGGCCCAATTGAATATAAAAATAAAGGCCCAAAACAATTTAAACAAAGCCCAAGCTTAAAATTCGGCCCAAAAGAAATTAGTGGCCCAAAACATAGCCCAACTTAAAAAAAAAACAAAAGCCCAAACCTCTATCTCTTTACTCAACTCTCGGTCTTCTTTTTTTTTTTTCTCACCCACACAATTTCATAACTCTCTCTCTCTCAAAGAAATACACACACACAGACGCACGCTTCGGTTCTCTCTCTCTCTCGATCCCTCTCCAGCCGAGGCGGGCGCCGCCGCCGCTGCCGGCGCGGCCGTGCCTGGCAGAGGGTGGCACACCTTGCCGTCTCACTCTCCTCTCTCTCTCAAGGAGTTGCTCGCCCCTTCCTCTCCAGCCTGCTCGCTCGGCTCCATCCTCCGCACAGGTCGGCTCCTCCTACCCCGGCAGTGCAGCGGCAGTCGGCTCCGGTTGGCTTCGATTTTCGACACTTCAAATCAGCGTCGTTCTCTCTCCTCAGCGCAGAGCCCCCAAAATCGTGCCCTAGAGTCAACTACCAGGTTGCTGCCGCCGTTGTCTGGAGCCATCGCCGCCGTCTGGAGTTGCTGCTGCTCGTCCGATGGTCAGCGCCGACTGCTGCTGCTTCGCCGGGAGTCGCCGCCGACTGGAGTTGCTGCTCTCGACCTTGCTCTCTGTTTCTCTACTCCCAAGTCATCTCCCCCTTTCAATCTATGGAGCGGAGGAAAATCCTTACTCCTAATTCAGAAATCGCCTCAGCTCGACGCCGCTCTACTATGAAATTCCGGCGAGCAGGAGAGTGTCCGACGCCCTCATCGATTCTCCGATGAGTAGTAAATCAGGGTAGGGCGGTGTCCGCTGCTCCCCTCTTTCACTCGTGTACACGAACGAGGGAAAGGCCGAGTTCTCGGTCCTCTTAGCTCAGGCGAGAGAGTCACCGCCGTCCACCTCTCGTTCGACGGAATAGTCAAGTCGGCTCCTTCTCGGTACATTGAAACAGGTACAGTAAAATACTCATTTTTCCCCTTATAAATCTAAGTTAGTAATACTCTGCTAAGTTAGTAATACTCTTGATCTCTCTATACATATCGGTTATGCTAGAGATTGAAACTAGGCACTGTGATTTGCTTAATCCATCTATGCATATATATATACACACCTGTATACTATGTATTTCCTTTTAAACATATGCTTGATGATATGATGTATGAACTGGAGCTGAGCTTAGTATATACCTGCTATGCTTGGTGTTCGTTAGCTGTTTGTTGTTGATTTGTATGAGATGAACTAAAATAAGGTTGATACTTTAACAAATACAGGTGAGTAAGGAATGAATGGAGGTGAATGGAGGAAGGTTGCTGCTGAATTGTTTGCTTGAAGAAGTGTTGGCTAGTAGCTTTCAAGAATCGAAGGTGGTGGGGAGAATGTAGTGGAGGAAAGCAAAAGGTGGTGGGCAAAGGATTGTAGTGCACACTTTTCCTTATCTTATCTTGCTTTGCAACATTTTGTTTTTTTTTTTTTTTTAAAACTCTCTCTTTCGTGGTGGAATGTTGGTGGTGATTATATAATTAGATAGTGGAGTCAAGATGAATCTAGAGATGATTTGAGAGTTGAATGTATGATCTTCTGGTGCAATCAAGGACTAAAGTCGTTCCACAATAAGATAAAATTCTAGCAATTGTGAAAATAAAAAAAAAACTACTCTTCCAAGTAACGGAAATGGCTGATGGAAAACGGCGGTGGTAATTATGCGTGTATAGTGTGATGTCCTAATTGTAAATAATAATAATAAATCTTCGTGTCTTGGTTACTTAGTGCATCTGCTATTTAATCGCGTTTTTGCAATCAAATACTGGCTTCTGTTCATTATTTGTGTATAAATTAAATACGTAGATTTAATTCATTTCACAAGCCATTTAATATCTAGATTAAATCCGTAGATTTAATCTGCGTTGCAGTCGGAATAATTCCTCGACTTCAAGTAGCACTAATAAATATAATTGCTTCTGTTTTTCGATTAATAAATAACATGACTTTGCTAAGTCATTCATAACTTGGAAATAATAATTATTGAATGGCTCAATAATGCTCGTCGCGTTTTTCTCATACGTAAAAAAAATATAAAACTAAAATAATAACTCCGTTTCTAAAAAAAAAAAAATCAGGACCATAAATTGGATTTATTTATAAAAATTTGCATTTACCAGTTTTAATCATAATTAAAAGAGCGGGCTACTACAATTAGTTAATTAGTATCTTAATTATTTGTCAAAAAAATAATGAGACATTTGTAATGAGACATCCCATTTTGAAAATTTGGACATTTGTAATGGGACGGAGAGAGTGTATATATATATATATATTAAAAAAATAGAAAAATAACACGACACCCGCCTAAGGCTGAGTCCCGGTGGGGGTTGACCGGGACACACACCTCATCCTCGATGGAGATCTGGAGGCCCTCGACACCGTTGGATTGGAATACGTAGCTAAGGTAATGATTTGAGCAGTGACGGAGTTAGAAATTCTTATTCAGGGACTGAACTTGTAAGGGCCCCATGCCAAAAAAAATTAGATAGTCCATACTTTTTTTTAAAGCATTATAGTAATAAAAATGAATAATATTTTCATATATATTAAATAGATCCAATATATATACTACAAATAATCTAAGAGCATCCACATTGGTTGAGTTAGTTGTTTGCTCATCCATGCTCTGGGACCACTTAGGAGCCAATGCATGCATTGGTCTGGCTCATATCCATTAGTTTTGATTTTTGTATTTTTTTTATTTAATTTAAATAGCACCAATTTACATCACACAATTATTTGAATTAAAATTTCATTAATTTAAATTACGAAAATTTAAATTACATAAAATTTAAAAAGATAAAACATACATAAGTTAAGAAGTGAGGTGAATTTGATGAAAGATGTGAGAAGAAATGAAAAAGGAAGGTGTTTAAATAGAAGAAATGAAGGGGGAAAAAGGAAAAAAATTAAAAGATTCATTTTTGGCCGTTGCACTTTGAAATTCGAAAATCAAATTTAACTTTTTTTTTAAAGGTGTGTGCAATGCATGCGATTGGAGAAAAGGTTGGATGAGCCGTAGCTCGAGTCAGGGAAGGCTGCATCGATTGGCTCATCGCTTGGGCTGTCTCGAGTCAGCATTATGAGCCGATCGATGTGGATGCTCTAAGAATAAATACTTGACAAGTTTTTTTTTTTTTTTTTGCTTGAGAAAGAAATAACAATTAATTTCTATGTGTACCCGTCGATTGAAAATATCAATTGTTAAAGAAAATATCATTCTCTCAATTAATGTACACGACTAAATTGTTATTCATTCACTCATCTTTCATATGAGAGTCAGGAGATTTTTTAGGACAATAACTTATGTTGATTTGAAAATTAGGACAAAAACTTTCAGACTTGTAAAAATAGGACACTAATTTTTTTTAGAGTAAAATAGGACAATAATTAATAAAATACTTATTAATTAGTGTCCTATTTTACTCTAAAAAAATAGTGTCCTATTTTTACAAGTTCGAAAGTTATTGTCCTAATTTCCAAATCAATCTAAGTTATTGTCCTAAAAAACCCTCAAACTCTTCATATGACTACATAAATCACTCTTGACAATCTTCATTGCAGAAAATGCTATCTCAACTGTAACACCATAATCTAATTAAAGTATAAAATATAAATTTAAATAACTTTTAAACTCGGAAACACACTATAGAATAATAATTCTGATCACTATAGAAATCATTTTCAAAAGGAACAAACTCTTAAATAAAATACTCAAATAAAACTTGAACTGAATGTATAAAGGCATGACAAACATAATTTTAGAAGTAGTTTGAAATGCAAACTCTACCATGAGCAAAAACTTTAAGTATAGTATTAGGTGCAAATAAAAACATCATATTTTTAAAAATAAAAGGACTTGACACGTCCATTCGACTGTCGACGCGTCTCCAATATCAATACAGAGTATACTCAATAAGTCATATCATGCAATAATTGTTCAAATTAATAAAATGGTACACCTATGTTTTGCTGTAATATTCACTGAAAGTCGCAAGACCCATTATGCAGGCCCTGGTGACTATAGTTGCAACCATAACTTTAACATGTATATCACATTGTGGCATACCAAGGACTGTGACGTCGTAGACTCATTGAGCGGTCCCTTGACGATATACAATAATATTAAAATGGAGAACAATTAACCACTACTTGAACTTAAATCAATCTCACATGCGAAACTTGAACTTGATAGCTAACTTGAATAATTCAAATTAAAAATTCACATTCTAATCGCGTTACACCTAGTTAGATACAATCAAATAATTCCACAAAAAGACTTAGAGATATAAAATAATCTTGACTAAAATGAATAATTATTATAGTTAATTTATTGAGAAATTTTCTTTTTACTAAAATAAATTTTGAACTAAGAAGGTTATAGAAATAACTTTAAAATGAGAAATTAATAACTCTATTACCAACTAATCAATTTGAGTCCATAGTATAATTATGCATAATTAAATAAGTTACATCATTGGTTAATCCTTTGTGCAGACCCATGAATTGTTTAAACTCACAAGCCCATAGTGAAGAATTAAATATAAGCCCAAAAACTTAAAGCCCAAAAGACAAATTAAAAGCTTGAGCTTATAACTTGAAACCCAATTCATTTGTTAATAACTACTCCCTCCGTCCCCCAAATTAATAACTTTCTAGTTTTTCTTTTTGGTTTGTCCTCAAAAAAAATTCTTTCTATTTTTAGACTATACTCCACCACTAATAATACTCTATTTACTCTTATTTTTAACTTTTTTTACCATTCTTAATACCCTATTTGTCCTTACTTTTAACCTTTTTCCTTTTGTGTCTTAAATCCTATGTCCCTCCCTTCTAGGAAGTTATTTCGGGGGACGGAGAGAGTATGAAACACACACACCGGCCCATTTAGACTCAGCACGCGCACGCATAGAATATGCATTCACCCCTTTCTCCAAATTTGCAATCGCCGCCACCTCCGGCAGATCAGCTACAATCGTCTCCGGTCATAATAGCCTTCAAAGAGAAGGCTGGGACCACCGTGCCTCTCATCTCTCTCCTCCCTCGCGTATTCATCTCGACAACCATTGACGAGGGGACGTCGACACCACGCCTTTGTTTCTGGTTGTACGACACCGTCGTCCTCCCTCCCTTGCGTCCTCACCATGGACGGTTAATGGCAGGGTCGGCGTCGGCTAACCTCTTCAAGGCACTCCAAAACCCTCAATCTTTCTATGTATTTTCTGCTTTATAATCAGTTTATACATATAGTGTGGTTCTAGTGAGAACTACAATTTTCATAAAAAAGTGAAAAGAACTATTAACTGTTGTGGTTCCAAATCGCTAATTGTAGCGCGCGATGCCCTAAATATTTCAGAGACGAGTGGGTGATGGGTTCTGTTATGTTCCCCCTCCCCCCTCCCTTTTAATCCAATTACATGTTTAAAAAAATGAATAGTTGGGGGTGGGCTCAGTCTAGCCTGTGTGTGGCTCTACCACTAGATTTGAGGGTCAGTGTGCTCACCAAATTCGATCTTGGTGACATCAGTGGGCGAGTAGTGATTCTATACGAGATTTGGTAGCTCCAAGCCTTAGGTAGTACTCTTTCCGTCTTATTTCCAGTGTCTTGTTTTTTTTTTTTTTTGGATTGTCCCACTTCAAATGTCTTGTTTTTTTTTATAGAAAAAATAAGGGTCAATAAATATGTAATTAAGTTATTAATTTATTCCTAATTCTAACCTTAATCTAACTCACCCTTAACCCTCTCGTTTCGGGCCCATTCTCACGCCTCCCTTCTCTCTCCCAACCTTTACCCATCGCGTCGCCCTCATAGAATCGCCCTCTTCTAAGAAAATCCCTCTGCAGTAATGATGAAATTACGCCTGAAACTCTTGTTTCAACCTCTATTGAATAGCTCCAAAGCTTGATATCAAATCCAAATTAATGTGAACTTTTTGTTTTTTTTTAATAGTGAACTTACCACTTAATTTATAGGTGCATATGATTTTACCTTCATTTTGTTGCTTCTTAATTTGTTGCAGCGCAAAGTCGACTAATTGTTTTTGGTGATGTTCCAAAGGGAGCCTCAACTTCATTCATCTTCCCTAGCTCCAGTTTAGAAGAAGAAATTGGACTATTTGATTTCTTTCACTAGTTGTCAGATATTTTTTGGTTGCCATTGAATATGGATTGGGGTTGTGAGAATGTTGAAGTATTGCATCTATATTTATGGCACTTGAATGCCAATTCTAACTGTAGTGTTCAAGTTGTAGTTGTAAAACCTTAGGTGAGAAAACTGAAATAAATGTTTCAGATTTTCAATTACTGGCAGAATTTTTTAGCAAAATCATCACAAAAAATTTTCAATTATTTTGGGAAAGGGAAAGTTTAATTAATTCAAATGTTTATTTATTTATTTATTTTGTTGACTTCAGATTTTATATAATTAAATGAGAGCTTTTTTGGGCTCACCCAATTTTTAACGTTGCACAACATCTAATACTCTCATTCGTGCCGAAAAAAAAAAAATAAGACACTTGAAGTAAGACGAAAGGAATATATTATATTGATCTTGACGTTTCAAATTAAAGCCACACGGCTCGGTTTTTTTTCTTTTTTCTTTTTAAAAATTTATCAAGGGGTACGTAGGCTAATTGTAAAAATGCATACTCCACAAATATATATTTTTTTTAAAATGCATTTTGAGTATATTAAGAAAACTGCATATGAAATATGAATATTATGCATCTCTCGAATGCTGAACTTTGTGAAACTTCATGATAGAAAGTATAGTGCACAAATATTCATGATAGAAAAATTCAAAACAAGGTAATTTACGAATGAATCATGATAGTTCTAAAAATAAAACTAGTTACCGAAGAACATACTGAGCGGAATCAATCGAAGGATTTCAATTCAGAAAATTGTAAATTTAATTTATGCATTTTTATGTTTAATTGTGCGCATTTTTTATATTTAATATTAAGCGTTAAAAAAACTTGTATGCCCTTCCTACTATAAAAAATCTCCTTTAAAACTTCAAAAGAATGCAAAAAAAAAAACTTAACCATCGGGTAAAAGACCTTATATATGATAGCGTTGACTCATGTTGTCTTCAAATCTATATTATATATAAAGAAGGAGTTTTAACGGCTACAAATTCCCGGCAAAATTCAAATTCTTCATCAGCATATTTAGATTGAATTGATTTCCGATATTTAAGTGATTCAACAAATTTTGACAATTGTTTTGACAGTTATATTTTAAAAAGTAACCACGTTCTGTTGGTTCATTCCATATCTCAAACCCACGATTATTTGAAAAGCAACAAAATTGAACAGTTTTTTCTGCCGATAACTTATGTGATGAAGATAAGCAGTTATTTTTAGCGATAAACATGGACCAATTATTGATTTAACCCCATTATCTAATAATTCTTCTCTTAGCAGTCCATTTGTTCTCTCAATTTCAGCGTTGTCTCTCTCAAATTCTGCATCGCGTATATTCTCCTAACAAATTTCTGTAATGACTTTTTCACAACCCCTAAATGATTTTGTCAAAAACCTTTAGTTCTCAATTTAATTATGTTTTTCATCACCAAGTAGCCCTTTTTCTTAATAGCGACAATGTCGTGCCGAGAAAATTTTGGCAAACCATTCTCCCGATTATTCTTCTGAAATCATTGTACATGAAGAAGAGCATGGCGAGGTCGAAGAGTGGGTACCAAGAAAAACTTCTGTTGGCAAAGAAATGAGAAGATGGAGATAGATGAAAGAGTACGAGACCGAAAGGCTCTACCTTGAAATCATGGTGGCTCCATCAATTTTGGATGTCGATCTCAAGCCTACCGGCAACAAATCTATGTATTACATAAATTTTCATCATCTTTTTTTTTTGGAATTCATCGCCTTCAACGACAAGGGAGGTGAGTCGATCTACGATGCTACGTTTACCAGTGAGTATTTAGAGAATATCAACTGCTAATTTTATGGCCAAATTATTTTACCAGTGAGGTGAGTCGATTTACGATGCTACGTTTACCAGTGAGTATTTAGAGAATATCAACTGCTAATTTTATGGCCAAATTATTTTCCGGTGATGATTTTCACATATTTACAGATGCTAGGAATTGAAGTAGAAATCTTTCAATTCTTTCTCTCATGCTCTATCCATCAAAAATGGCAAATGATCATAGAGTAGTTGTCGATGGCTTTTGTTTTTTGATGACTTTGTGATTATTGAGTTGTGATTCCTGTTAAATTGTCGACAAACTTGCACCATGAAAGAACAAGTATTTAAGATATTTGATAGTTGTTCAAATCAAAAGAGGAGAAATTATATGTTGTGTTGATTTTAATATTGAACCGCCATTACATGGAGATGTTGATGTTGTTTTTTTATTAAGTGGTTATTGGATGGGAGCTTTATTTATTTATTTTTCTCTTTGAACTGCTCGCATCTTCTATAGATTGATATCTATCACTTTAGTTTATTGGTTGTTCATACTTTTTCCCATGTCGTGTAGAATTTATTGAGACAAAATCTTGAAAGTTATTTGTTTCTTTTGCTATGAGGATTTTTGAGTGCTAGATTCAAAGTTGAAAGTCTGACTTTCTTATTCTGCTGCATTTATATAATTCTTCGAAAATATATGTTGTGTTTCTCTAACTAACATGTTTATACCATGAAATTGAAAACATTAATTACCTTTTTATGACCATTGTGTTTTACGATAGCATTTTTTTCTTCCCGAAAATACATTTTTCGTCTTTATATTTTTACAGTTGATATGAAAGCTCTTCGTCCATGGATGTTTGAGTTTTGACCATTATACTTTGTCAATTCAAAATAGTTTACATTATTATTAGTATTTTTTATTTTCTTTATCTTTTAATAAAATGACATTCTCTATACAAAAATACGAACTGTAGTTTATCTGTATTTTAATTACTTCCATAATTTTTATAATGTGTTTGGGTTGCTCTTATAATTTATTTCATTTATTAAATCAACTCTAATTTAAAATCTGAAATTGAAATGAGATTACACGATTTTATAGTAATATTGTTTGCGCAACTAAGGTGTAGAAAATCATATGGTTCATTTTTTAATTATTCTATCTTAAAACAAAAAATTAAAAAAAAAACAAGTTTTGAATACAAAAGTTTAGAATAATTAATTTAAAAAAAAAATACTACTCCCTCCGTCCCACGAATCTTGACACGTTTTCCTTTTTGGGTCGTCCCACGAATCTTGACACGTTTCCTTTTTTGGCAATAATTATTACATTCTATCTTCTACTTTATCACATTTATTATATTCTCTCTCCTACTTTATCACTTTTATTACCTTCTCTCTCCTACTTTATCAATTTTATGTATTTTATTAATTACACACTTAAAACATTAATCTACAACTCCTTAATTCTCGTGCCGAACCCAAACGTGTCAAGACTCGCGGGACGGAGGGAGTATCATTTATCAGTTTAACAAATCATTTATATGATGTAGAGCTTCCTCTTCATAAACTAAATAACTCATGGATTTATAATGATTATTTAATAATAGTATTATATATTATATATATATATATATATATATATATATATCAAAATCATGAGAAATAATAAGTTTGATTTATTTATTTTTTTCATTTTGTTATCATTTTTCTTAATTAGATTCAATAATATATTGAGATTTAAGAAAAAACATTTCCATAATCTATAGTTGAAATTAAAAGATAATGATATAATCATATGAATTTAGCTATTCCTAATTAACATTTTACTTATATATCATTTAATTTTGATGTTTGCCGTGCATCGCACGGGAGAGCTTGCTAGTTAATTCTCAAACAACAATTTTAGCGGTTGCATTGAAGTAGTTACGAAGTCGGTTAGACCAAGAATATCTATAATTAAACTGCAATAATAATCAAATCGGGCAAACCCTAATTAACAATCGAGATAGAAAATGTTGTAGTGCACAAACTACATTTTTCCCAAAACATAAATATAATTAATTTTTTCCTCTCCCAATCATTTCATCATTTTCACCGAAAACCTTCTAGTTTTAGTCGACCTTCGCCTCTCGAGTCAACGCGCTCCGACATTTCGACTTTGACATATGTTTTATGGTTGGAGCCGTGTTTGGCTTCAAATATCAACATCGATCATTTGGTGGTCTGTGCTCTTATACTCTCTCTCTCTCTCCCTCTCCCCATATGTATATATATAGAGAGAGAGAGAGAGGGGAGAGGGAGAGAGGCATGCACACACTCCACAACTAGCTCTCTGCACTTTCATGCATTTCTCTTGGGACTTTGATCAAACACGAAGCGAACTACACCCGCGGCAGAGGACATGACCGACACGGCGGCGGAGGCGGCGGCCAAGTACAGGGGCGTGCGGAAGCGGAAATGGGGGAAATACGTCTCCGAGATACGCCTCCCCAACAGCCGGGAGCGGATATGGCTCGGCTCCTACGATACGGCGGAGAGGGCGGCGCGGGCCTTCGACGCCGCCCTCTTCTGCCTCCGCGGCCGCTCCGCCAACTTCAACTTCCCGGACGACCCGCCCGACATCCCGGGCGGGGAGTCGCTGTCCGCGCCCGAAATCCAGGCGGTGGCGCAGAGCTACGGGAATAGTTACGGCGGGGCTGCGGCGGATGGGTTTCGGGGCCGGGCCTCGCGGGATGCCGCGACGGGCTTGGATGGGGCTGAGGCGGTGGACTTGGTTGATGGGTCGTTTTGGGAAATGGTGGACAATGCGGGCTGCGTTTCGGATTCGCGGGGTTTTGCGGAGGCCGCTGAAATGTATGTCGTCGATCCACATTATGAAGCTAGGGTTTATGAGGATGATGATGTCGAGTACTGCTATGATCACCGGCTTTGGAATTTCTAAGATTTTTCGAAGCTTTTCATTTTTGGTTTCGTATTATAGTATGCATGGTTATATATATAGCATATTTTTGTATGGGATCGAAATAAAATAAACGATTTTATAGTTATTTGTAAGTAGTATATTGCATGTGTAATTAATTACTGCGGCGCTCTCTCCATGTACACGTGGTGTTTGGTTGGGTGGATAAGATAAATAAGATTAATATTATTGAAGGATGATTATTCAACTTTGAAACGATAGAATCTTATAATTAAATTTGAGTGTGGGCCAAATTATTCATCACAGGCCGAATATTCATGCAAATCAAAAAATTTATTCTTTATTTTTACTCCTGCTTGTATTTTGCTTTGGAAGTTTTCTGTCACGTGTCGCGTTCTTAGCGCGTTACATATACAAAATATGTGGTCCAAATTTGATACTACATACTACCTAAGGATACGGTACTAATGGAACCCAACCTTATATCTACATATAAGTATATAGAGGCTATACATGGACTGGATACACTGAGAATGTTGCTCATTCTAAGAAGTGAGATGACTTATATATATCATATGATCATTATATCTACGGTCCAGATCTAATGTTTACGAAAAAAAAAAATATGTAACGAACAGAGTTAATAATAAAATAAACGAACAAGTTAGTAAAAATTTATGAACAAATCAAATTATAACGTACGAATAATCGTATTAAATTAATGTGGTAAAATTTATCTCCCTTCATGATTTGTAACCCAGGATCAAATGTTGTTCGTAGGTTTTATTACCTCATTCGTTAATCTGATCAATTCACTTGTTAATCTCAACCATAGGATTTTAATTTATGATGCCCAGATTTAATATCATTTCTCATTTTAAGGATCTTGACAGAGAATGAATTAAGAATGATCCTTAATGTGAGATTAAATATGGAAGGTTGGATATTCAAATTCTACGGTTGAAATTATTTATGTGAACTGAGATTAACGAACAAGTTAATAAAACGCACAACACAAACAACATTTGATTCTAGGTTTGAATTCTGGAGGGGGGACGAAATTTTACCATTTTAATTTAATATGGTTGTTCGTGCGTTATAATTGACTGGTTCATAGATTTTATTAACTATGTTCATTATATATATATTTTTTAATTGTAGATCTTAAATCTAGGCCGTAGATATAATGATCATATGATATATGTAGATATAATGATCATATGATATATATATATATATATATATATATATATATATATATATAAGTCATCTCAATTTTTAGGATAAAATGTACTCCCTTTATTCAATCTCTCTCTCTCTCTATATATATATTAGTTCTAAATTATATGGATTTTTTTTTTTCCTTTCGAAGACATATACT